>NW_027189378.1:152500-246022 GCF_040958095.1 Procambarus clarkii
TGTGTGTGTGTGTGTTTTTATTCATTCTTTGGTTTTATAGATGACATACATATTGACTCCTTTTACCGGTCCTTAATTAGGCTCTGGGGAAGCAATGGTGGTGGTGGTGGTGCATTTAAAACTAAACCAAAAATCACCAGTTCTGGACGCGTCAAATATCATATCCGCTTAATGTGTCTACAACCTAATTACTTAAAACTACACTATTTAATTCATTCATATCATGTGCATATTGGTCATTATGCTCATACAACCGACATAACAATTTATTTTCATTATTAGAATCATACATTTCATCAAGTAATACAGATACAAAGAGATTTTCTTTCTGAGAAGACCGTTAGTATTGGCTGGCTGGCAGGCAGGCAGGCAGGCATTTGAGGGTTATTATTTCGCCTGTTGATTGGGGGGAGGGTTGATGTGTTAGGGGGTTTTCGGTTAGGTGTGGTGGTGGTGATTGGTGGTGATTGGTAGTGGTGGTGATTGGTGGTGATTGGTGGTGAGTAGTGGTGGTGGTGGTGGTGGTGGTGGTGGTGGTAGTAGGTGGGAGGGGGGGGGGGAAGGGGAATGATGGTCTGTGGATTCCTTCTCCGTACCCCTTACATATAAGCAAAAACATGCCTTCCTGTGGGTATAGAAACATTAACACAAATTATATCAGTAACTGATATTGTAGCCTTTTAAACAGAAAAGATTTGTACATACAAATACTTTTAAATTATCATTTATTTGTGGAAATGGCATTTACGTCATTAAATTGATACCTCAGCATCAAGTGTCCTGCAGTGGTCCAGTGGTAAAGTGTATATAAGTGATGCGTATTCTTGGAGTTGCGAGTTCAAACCCGGATTAAGCTATATATATATATATATATATATATATATATATATATATATATATATATATATATATATATATGTCGTACCTAATAGCCAGAATGCACTTCTCAGCCTACTATTCAAGGCCCGATTTGCCTAATAAGCCAAGTTTTCATCAATTAATGTTTTTTCGTCTACCTAACATACCTAACCTAACCTAACCTAGCTTTTTTTGGCTACCTAACCTAACCTTACCTATAAATATAGGTTAGGTTAGGTTAGGTAGGGTTGGTTAGGTTCGGTCATATATCTACGTTAATTTTAACTCCAATAAAATAAAATTGACCTCATACATAGAGAAAAGGGTTGCTTTATCATTTCATAAGAAAAAAATTATAGTAAATATATTAATTCAGGAAAACTTGGCTTATTAGGCAAATCGGGCCTTGAATAGTAGGCTGAGAAGTGAGTTCTGGCTACTAGGTACGACATATATATATATATATATATATATATATATATATATATATATATATATATATATATATATATATATATATATAGATATACAACATGTTTTGTTTTGGTTGTTTGTTTTTGTATAAAGCCTCACACACTATATTAAGCGAGTTTGTTTTAAACATGACATACATATTAATTCATTTTACCAGGCCTTATTCCACACAACTCCGTGAATTTCCCGTGGAGCCAGCCAGCCAGCCAGCCATTCAAACAAAAACAAACGAAACAAAACAAAACAAAACAAAAAACATTATTGCCAACAGCATTTGGTGTTCCCAGGCGGTCACCCATCCAAGTACTAACCAAACCCAACGTTGCTTAACTTCGCTGATCGGACGAGAAGCGGTGTTCTCAACGTGGTATGGCCGTTGGCATGAGACTGCCTACACATTGTGGCTAATAACCAACTCTTTTTAGTCATCACGGCAGGATACGGACCTTCTTGTGGTGTCTTAATGGTAATTGTATCCTAACATATTTTTGTCTCCTTGGCATGGATATTTAACATCGTTTATTCAGTCTTGGGTTTATGTTCTTTCGCCATTTACAGACATTTTACATCTACCTACTTCCTCAGCCTACCCTGCCAATTTCTAATGAATTTGTGGATTTTCTTTTGTAATACATACATGTGTGTGCTCATCTGCTCTTCAGTTTTTATGATATTTGTCTCATCTGTCCTGCTTTATGATACTTTTACAAAGAACATGAACAAATGCTTCTATTTTAGAGAAGATATGGGATCCAGGTTTCGGAGCCGTAAAACCAACCGTCGTGATTGGTGGACGAGTTGCCAGGTTGCAGCTTCTGTACCGTGCCGGCACATAAATAGGTTCGGCTCAAGCGGCGGCAGCATCATTCCCCCGTGACTGTCTGAGCGTCTCTCATCACCTTGGTTATCTCATCATCATCATGGTAGAAGCAAAGCCTACCAAGAAGGCTGCGGCTGCTGCTGCTGTGGTGGCCACCACCAGGAAACCTCGCGTCCAGGTTGCTCACCCGAAAACTAGTCAAATGGTTCTAGCCGCGGTCGCAGCACTCAAAGACCGTAAGGGCTCGTCTCTACAAGCAATCAAGAAGTACGTTGTTGCCAACAACAAAGTCGAGGCTGCCAAGATCGCCATTTACATCCGAAGATTTCTCAAGAAAGCAGTGGCTGACGGCATTCTTGTTCAGACCAAGGGAAGTGGAGCTAGTGGATCATTCAAGCTGGCCGTAGCAGAGAAGAGGGCCGTTCTAACTCCCAAGAAAGCCACCACAACCAAGAAACCATCTACAGCAGCAAAGAAGGCCGTGGTAACTCCCAAGAAAGCCGCCACAAGCAACAAACCACCTACAGCCTTGAAAAAGAAGCAGCAGCAGCAGCAGCTTGTTGTTGGGAACAAAAAGCCCAAAATAAAGAGAGCTTCAAAATCTCCCAAACCACCCAAGGCAAAGAAAGCTGTCAAGAAAACAACAAAGGCAAAATAAACGACGACATGCAAGCAGCATGAATACACATGACAATAAACATCCAGGCCTCCCCCCTCAGTGGAGGGGCCTCATATGATTCCAAAAAGAGTTTAGTTTTGTAGACAAATAAATCATTACTTTTCGGGTAGATTTACTCTGTATATTATATATATATATATATATATATATATATATATATATATATATATATATATATATATATATATATATATATATATATATATATATATATATATATACATATACACACATACATGGGTGAGGTGATATGGTACCAAAGTTTTGGGTGAGGTGATTGACATTTACACAAGATAAAACACGAACCAATGGGAATATAAACATAAGAATGGAAGTAACTGCAGAAGGCCTATTGGCCCATAACACAAGCACTTCCTCTTGATGCTTCTATATTGGTTCGGAGTCTTGAAGCTATAATATATATATATATATATATATATATATATATATATATATATATATATATATATATATATATATATATATATATATATATATATATATATATATATATGCACACAAAACTAAATAGTCTTGTTAGACAAATTGCCCCTATTAGAGGCAAGTTGACTAACAAGCCGAATGACTGCAATTGTTTTGAATTTGAGTTAAATCTAACATAGAAATGTAATCAAACCTAACCTAACCTATGCTAACCCAAGCTAAGCTAACCTAACCTAACCTAAGCTAACCTAACCTAACCTAACCCAGCAATTCATGATCTTAATATAATACTGTTAATTGGATAAACCAATTTGGAAAGAAATGTTCGAAAATAACAAAATTAACTGTGCTTGTTAGGAAAATTGGGCCTTGCATACTTGTCCCAATAGTGTGGTTCTCGCTTTTAGGTACGACATAAACGTATACCTAAGTTGAGAGAGAAAAAGATTCGCACTCAAACATGCATATCGATTGCCAGTCCTGAATTCTGGGTAGATATTCGTGTCCTCCCTTTTCATTTACCATCATTTGGATACTATCAAAACAGCTCTGAGAAGGATAAAATGAATAAAACGGGTAGCTCACTCATGTAAAAAGGAAGAGTTGGGAAAGATCTCTCTCTCTCTCTCTCTCTCCCTCACCCCCCCCCCCCCCCACCACCAATGATCCTGCTCTGCTAGTATATAACGGAACAAACCTTCCCCCCCCCCACCCCTCCCTCCCCAATCAGAGTCCCTTTAAGCATGCGAGGATAAAAAATAGATTTCATAAGACCCAATGTGCTAGCTGATATCAAAACAATTTATGTTATCGTCTATTAAGCCCTTCAGTAAAAAAGTATAGGGACCTAATTAGGTCCCGTTTTGAGGTGGTGGTGGGTGGAATCGATGGATTAGCCAAGCTCTTATCCGCCGAATCCGTAGAGGGTACGACCCTGGCGCTTCAGAGCGTACACCACGTCCATGGCAGTGACGGTCTTCCTCTTGGCGTGTTCCGTGTAGGTTACAGCATCACGGATGACGTTCTCGAGGAACACCTTCAGGACACCACGGGTCTCTTCGTAGATGAGACCCGAAATACGCTTCACGCCGCCACGACGAGCTAAGCGACGAATAGCGGGCTTGGTGATGCCCTGGATGTTGTCACGTAGCACCTTACGATGACGCTTGGCGCCACCCTTTCCGAGTCCCTTGCCTCCCTTGCCGCGTCCAGTCATGGTATTGAAGTTGTGTGAATAATAAAATTTCGGAATCAGAATCAGAATAATACAGGAGAAGATGCCCATAGGGGCGAGTTTGGAAGTGGGGACAGAAGAAGATAAGGGGGGGTGAGAGGAAGAAGATTTTGTAAGAGAAAAAGTGCCAGGGCTAAACCCAGCTGCGTGTCGTTAGGTTGCGGCTTTCGAGGCAGGGACTCAGTCGGGTGTTTCGGAACAGAACAGAACAGAATAATACAGGAGAAGATGCCCATAGGGGCGAGCTTGGAAGTGGGGACAGAAGAAGATAAGGGGGGGTGAGAGGAAGAAGATTTGTAAGAGAAAAAGTGCCAGGGCTAAACCCAGCTGCGTGTCGTTAGGTTGCGGCTTTCGAGGCAGGGACTCAGTCGGGTGTTTTCAGTGACAACATCGGGACATCACAAACTCACAACATCACAGTGATTGGCTCAAGAGCGTCAGGGCTGAACTTTTTTACGGATTGTTTGTGCTGGTTGTTGAGAGCTGAATATGTAATGATAGTGGATGCTGGGTGTTGAGAGCTAAAGTTTAACGAAATACAGAGTTAGGAAGAGGATCATGGATGGTAGAGAAGAGGTCATGATTGTTTCGTGGTAGTCTGAGAGTGTGTAGGAGAAAATCAATGTGTTGTTCATGATGAGTGAGTAGTCTATCGATTTGTTTGTCTGATAGAGTTTTCCAGTAGGTATTTAGGGCAGGAATGTTAGTACTTTCATGGAGACTTTGATTGGTATTTAACTCTTGCCATCGGGTGTTGAGTACCCATCTTAGTGCTCTGTTCTGTATTCTTTGAAGTTTTATTTTGTTAGTGCGTGCAGATAGAGAAAGAGCTAGTGGAGCGTATGTTAGGAGAGGTCTAATGAGTGCTTTGTAAAGGTGCATTTTTGTGTCAGGTTTTGCAAATCTAAGTCTGTATAGTTTCTTCATGGCTTGAAGAGCTATTGCATGTTTCTGTGTTATGTGTGTGTGAAAGAGTAGTTGTCGATCAAATGTGAGTCCCAGGACTGTGGAGGAGGGAGATACAGAGATGTAAGTAGGATTTTGAGTGTATGAATAGAGTTTGAGAGGAATTGGGCGAATAGTTCTTTTACAGAAAAAGTAGGTGATTTTAGATTTGCTGGAGTTGGTTTTTATACGCCATTTGTACTCCCACTCAGTGACAACATCAAGTTCTGTTTGTGCTCTGTTTGTTAGTGTATCAATGGTGTTGCTGGTGACAAGGTGAGAGACATCATCAGCATAACATATGGTTAATGAAGTGTGATGAACAGGGTCAGGAATGTCGTTTATGTATAGGATGTAGAGTGTTGGGGCAAGAACAGAACCTTGGGGAACACCGGCGTGTTTCGGCACGATTTCCCCAGACTATATCCCGTCAAGCGGACGTACTTGTAGCATGGCAACTCCTAACTCCTGCCTGTCCTTACTTTATGCTTGTACTCGAGCAGAAACACGGCTTTCTCACAACGCTTTCAAAACTGCAGTTGCCTACTCGTCTGTTTCACGTCTCTGTGAAATGACTTTTGCACAAATCCAAAAAATAGAGCAAAATCAGCGATAATAGTGTTTGAGGTGAGTTGCCTGTTGGCTGCAGCCAGAGGAAGGAGGGGAGGGGCAACGGGGTGACGTAGGCGAGTCGAGCAGCCAATGGCGCTCGAGCAAGCGCCTCGAGACGGCGTATATAAGCAAAAATTTTTCGGCGCCGGCCATCACACCCCACTCAATTCTACTTTCATCTGATCAAGCTCAAATCCACGGTGGTTGGGCCACCGATCTTTCATCTCCCCTCTTCACCTCATCTCCAGATCCTTGCTCAAGATTTCTGCAACCTCGCCCCGTTCTTCCATCCCCTGCTTGCCAGCTCTATGGACTTTTTAATCCGTTAATCCGGCCATCACGAGAGTCAGCAACTAGCAACCGTCGCGGTCGGACGTGCTCGCGTTGCTCCAGCTCTTCTCTCTCGCACCCAGTACTGCAGGGTGGATAAACAATTGGCAGCAGACTTGCGTCTCTCTAGATGGTCAGACCCCACTCCTAACTTGGTATTTTATGCCGGGTAGAGACGGGAGGCCATCTTCAGTAACGTGTAGTCTTTGAGAGAGATCCATCGGCCTCCAGGAAGCTCATTATGCGTCACAAACGCTTCAAGATCAGGGGTACGCCCCTCAACGAACATCCATTCTCCAAGACATCTCTCCTGAAGCTCTTTAAAGACGTTGCAGGAGTAACACCCAACGACATCAAGCAGGAAGGCACGGACATCCTTTTCTTCTTTTATAGTGAGGAGGAAGTCGACAAACTTCTGTCTTACAGCGCTAACTTCTCCAACCAACACCTTCGTCTCAACTTCCCACGCCAGTACCTGGCTGAACACTCTGTCGTTATTCACGATCTCAGTCAATGGATCGTGGAACAAGATGACGCTGATGATAGTGCGTTCATGCACGACTTCAAGGCATCAAACCCGGACCTACGGCTTCACCAAGCTCAATTCTTCAATTCAAGTCGCTCCCTGAAGCTGACCTTCGAGACGGTAGCTTCGGCTACTATGGCTACCAGAAATGGAGTTTACAGCTTTGGAATTCACATTCCGCCTTTCCGTGTGAAGATGGAACGTTTTCACATCGTCAACCAGTGCCTCCGATGCTACGAGTACACCCACTCCACCAGCAAATGTACCCAGCGGATTCAGAAGTGTAGCCTCTGCTCAGCTGACCACCATTACTCCATCTGCAAGTCTGAAACACTATGCTGCTTGCTGTGCAAAGGCGATCATCCAGCAATCTCCATACATTGTCCTCACAGACAAAACGCTATTAAAAACATGGAGAAATCCACATCTTCAACCGGAGCCAGTACCTCTGAAGCAACAAGCCAATCAGCGACCACCTCTACTTCAGGTTTCAACGCCCAAGCCGCCATCTTCCCGGAGCTCCCGGGAGGACGTCCCACTGCTACTACCAGCCAATGGGGAGCCAGCTCCCAAACGCCAACCAGCGATTCGTCGAGCCAGCCATCGCCACCGGCCCAACCAAAGACAAAGCTAATTGGGCAGAGCACAGTAAAAGCTCTGATATCAACAGCCAGAATTACTGCTGGCAATAACCCCCGAGAATTCGTGAGGCTTCTGAAAATTCTGTACAAGGCGAACGGTCTCCCTACCTTCATTGTTCCTGAGGAAGTTTTCAACGCTCCGCGTTCATCTCCAACAACTGACCCTGTAGAGGAGGATGCTGACTCTACATCCGACGACGACGATTCCGCCACTGCAATGCAGCCCTCAGATCCTGTTCGGGTACCTACAGCTCACAAGACTCTGCCTCATGTGACCCCCACTTCTGCATCAGTTCCCGTTACCAACCATGACATCACTGTGAACGCAGCCACGCTTTCTGACATACTGTCAGCTCCTGCTCCACACGCTTCTCCAGCTGCTGCTGTCCCTTCACCCGTCTCAGTGGCGAATTTCGCTGCTATCGACCCTTGGTGTGACCCTATAGAGGGTACCGACTATGCAGCACCTTCTGCTGCAGTACCTACCGCTGTTACACACCCTCCGAGAACTCTACCTTCAAGACATCAACCCTCAAGAACCCAACCTTCAAGAAATCTACCCCAGCGTGTCAACACCCCTGCTCCTCACTCATCTGATGAATCGGATGAGGACGTATCTGTCGGTACACCATCACCCCCAAGGAAAGATCACCTTCAAGCATCAACACGAACCGTGACCACCAAGACCGACAAGCCCAAAAAAAAGAACAAAGATCAAAGTTTGGTGAAATCAACAAGAAAGAAGACTCCTAACGAACTGACTTAACATCATCTGACATCAAACCTCCACTGCCAGCTGCTTGCGTTCCCGGCCTCTGTGTGTATTGCAAATGACACCCCACTCAATTCTACTTTCATCTGATCAAGCTCAAATCCACGGTGGTTGGGCCACCGATCTTTCATCTCCCCTCTTCACCTCATCCCCGGATCCTTGCTCAAGATTTCTGCAGCCTCGCCCCGTTCTTCCATCCCCTACTTGCCAGCTCTATGGACTTTTTAATTAATTAATCCGGCCATCACAAACCACAGTTGTTCACCATGGCTCGCACCAAGCAGACTGCTCGCAAGTCCACGGGAGGCAAGGCTCCTCGTAAGCAGCTGGCCACCAAGGCAGCACGCAAGTCTGCTCCTGCCACAGGGGGCGTGAAGAAGCCTCACCGTTACAGGCCCGGAACGGTCGCCCTGCGTGAGATCCGTCGTTACCAGAAGAGCACAGAGTTGCTCATCAGGAAACTTCCCTTCCAGCGTCTGGTGCGCGAGATTGCCCAGGACTTCAAGACCGATCTTCGCTTCCAGTCGTCTGCCGTCATGGCTTTACAGGAGGCATCCGAGGCTTACCTGGTCGGTCTCTTCGAGGACACTAACCTCTGTGCCATCCACGCCAAGCGTGTCACCATCATGCCAAAGGACATTCAGCTTGCTCGCCGTATCCGTGGAGAGCGTGCATAAGCTAAAACGACCACCCTAGTATACACCAAACTCGGCCCTTCTCAGGGCCAAAATATCCTTCTAAGGAGATTTCAGACATTCCTAGCATCAGTCATATGAATTAACCTTCATCTATACATATAATAAATAAATAAATACAATAATTTAGGTGTCATACATACACTGTACACGTGATATCAATAAATCAAGTCATTTGTAGTACAACCTGTCCTCTTACAAACAAAACGCCGTCGCTTTTCATTCTTATGCACTGCCAAGGATCCTCCCCCCCCCCCCCCCCTCCAAAAAAAAAAAAAAAAAAAATTGTCATACTGTACTAGAAATAAAAGCAGCTTGTATAAGTGACATACTGTCCTGTCCTGTTTTATTCTGTTTTTGGTCCTCTGGCTTAATCTGTTAAGTTAGGAGATGACATTTTAAATTAACCGTTTTCTTGACATTTTCAAACCTTAAGAGGGTGGCCTGCATAGTAATCCTAATGTGGAACATAACAATGAATCTCTAATCTCTAGAAAAAAGATACCGAGTGTTTATATGTGTGTTGAGAGAGAGAGAGAGAGAGAGAGAGAGAGAGAGAGAGAGAGAGAGAGAGAGAGAGAGAGAGAGAGAGAGAGAGAGAGAGAGAGAGAGAGAGAGAGAGAGAGAGAGAGAGAGAGACATGCAGAGACAGAGACAGAGACAGAGACAGACAGACAGACAGACAGTCAGAGACTGAGAGAGAGAAACACACACAGACAGTTTCATAAATATTCTCATTTTATAGCTATTTGCTTTCAGTGACAGAGGTTTTTGTTATAATAGTATTGGTGTCTAACACTCACAATCTCTTTAGAAATTAAAGTGTGGCTCCAATGGAGCCGAGTTTGTTGGTTTGAGGCCAAGCCACCACCACAGGGCAGTAAGTAAGCCGTTTACTTGGAGGAGGTGTACTTGGTGACGGCCTTAGTGCCCTCAGAGACGGCGTGCTTGGCCAGTTCTCCGGGCAACAGGAGCCTTACAGCCGTCTGGATCTCCCGACTGGTAATGGTGGAACGCTTGTTGTAGTGGGCCAGGCGAGAAGCCTCGGCGGCGATGCGCTCGAAGATGTCGTTCACGAACGAGTTCATGATCGACATGGCTTTGGAAGAGATACCAGTGTCGGGGTGGACCTGCTTCAGCACTTTGTAGATGTAGATGCTGTAGCTCTCCTTCCTCCTGCGCTTCTTTTTCTTATCGCCCTTGGCAATGGCCTTCTGGGCCTTTCCGGCCTTCTTGGCAGCCTTTCCAGATGCCTTGGGTGGCATGATGATGCTCGTGCTGGCTGGCGTTGCGATACAATAATGAACTTTTGCGCAGAATCAGAATCAGAATAATACAGGAGAAGATGCCCATAGGGGCGAGCTTGGAAGTGGGGACAGAAGAAGATAAGGGGGGGTGAGAGGAAGAAGATTTGTAAGAGAAAAAGTGCCAGGGCTAAACCCAGCTGCGTGTCGTTAGGTTGCGGCTTTCGAGGCAGGGACTCAGTCGGGTGTTTTCAGTGACAACATCGGGACATCACAAACTCACAACATCACAGTGATTGGCTCAAGAGCGTCAGGGCTGAACTTTTTTACAGATTGTTTGTGCTGGTTGTTGAGAGCTGAATATGTAATGATAGTGGATGCTGGGTGTTGAGAGCTAAAGTTTAACGAAATACAGAGTTAGGAAGAGGATCATGGATGGTAGAGAAGAGGTCATGATTGTTTCGTGGTAGTCTGAGAGTGTGTAGGAGAAAATCAATGTGTTGTTCATGATGAGTGAGTAGTCTATCGATTTGTTTGTCTGATAGAGTTTTCCAGTAGGTATTTAGGGCAGGAATGTTAGTACTTTCATGGAGACTTTGACTGGTATTTAACTCTTGCCATCGGGTGTTGAGTACCCATCTTAGTGCTCTGTTCTGTATTCTTTGAAGTTTTATTTTGTTAGTGCGTGCAGATAGAGAAAGAGCTAGTGGAGCGTATGTTAGGAGAGGTCTAATAAGTGCTTTGTAAAGGTGCATTTTTGTGTCAGGTTTTGCAAATCTAAGTCTGTATAGTTTCTTCATGGCTTGAAGAGCTATTGCATGTTTCTGTGTTATGTGTGTGTGAAAGAGTAGTTGTCGATCAAATGTGAGTCCCAGGACTGTGGAGGAGGGAGATACAGAGATATAAGTAGGATTTTGAGTGTATGAATAGTTTGAGAGGAATTGGGCGAATAGTTCTTTTACAGAAAAAATAGGTGATTTTAGATTTGCTGGAGTTGGTTTTTATACGCCATTTGTACTCCCACTCAGTGACAACATCAAGTTCTGTTTGTGCTCCTTTTGCGCGAGTCGAGCTTTCCTTTTATATCCCGCTCGCGACTCAGCTCAGAGCGGGTCGCGTGGCGGAGCGCGCTGATTGGTCAGTGGCGGACTCCCTTGATCCTGAGCGGGGTATATAACACGAAGCTCGATCTGCGGGCCGGCATAAAACAAAACCGACTCGCCAGCCAGCAGCCGCCGTGAGCAGACGTGCTCCCAGGAGCTCCCGCCACCTACAGGAGAAACTGAGCGTTGGCTCCGCCCACCTCACTCAGGATTGGTGCGCCAGCGAGCCAATCACAGCCGGCCGGCCGCGTAGCAGCCAGCCACACTCACTGCCAGTCGACTACAAGCTCTCTCGGCGTCAAGACACGCCGGGGCACCTGTACTGTGTCTCAACCTAGCTCTACTGACGCTTACAGCAGTATGATGTCCTAATAAAATAACTACCCATCCTCATCCTTCCTCCCACACCCCCTCCCCCCCCCCATTCCCCACCCTCTCCTCCCCATTCTCTCCCTGCCTGTACCAAGACACACCACACACACACTCACACAATACACAATGCATAAACTACTAATCATAGAATTAAGGAGTGAATAAGGCTGTCTTTCTAAACTGTTTCTACCTCTTGTATTTCGCCATTCCAAACGATCATTCCCGAGCGGTAGCCAAAACCGGGTTCTTGAAATTCTTGCGGAGGTTTGATCGGGCATCTAACAGCCTTGTAGCAGGCTTAGGCTATCGATAGGTTCAATTACCACCTTGTCTAGTAGCTCTAGTTGCCTAGCAACTAGAAGTTAGAGGCCTCGGCCTAACTAACACCCACCATCCACTTAGTCTACCTGGACACTTCACAGCACCCACCATAGTATAGATTAGATTAGGCTGCCTGGCCCACCAAGCTATGGCGACCAAAGTCAGATTCACAGACGAATCTGGCCGGGGCCGTACCCCAGCCCAACTACTTGAGGTGGTCTACGAGGTCACCCAGATTACCTACAAAAATGTGTTCAAAATAACGAATGGAGCCATCCTGTTGGTGCCCAATGCAAACCTCCCAGACCTCCTTTCGTCAGACACCATGAACAAACTAAGGGAGAAGAATATCACTGTCTACCCCCCTGCCGAATTCCAAGCCCAACGCACCATCTTTGTACATAGGATCCATGACATCATCATGGATCACTCAAATGATGAAATAATTGCAGAAATAGAGAGGAAAAACAGGGATGTCAAAATACTTCAGGCCCACAGATTCACAACCCAACGCAACAACCAAGTACTGAAACTTACTCTGGCTTCACCGGAGCAAGCAACGCAAGTCTGCACACAAGGCCTTTCTGCATTTGGCATCATGGCTGAACCTGACAAAATCAACCCACAGAGGTTTTACAAGCTCAAGCAATGCTTCAAATGCTTTCAGTATGACCACTATTCCAATGCATGTAACAATGGAACCCCCAAGTGCAGCAGGTGCACAGGGGAACACAGCTACCGGGAATGCACAAACCCAACACCCAAATGTGCTCTATGCAATGGTCCACACATTGCAATCTCGCATCTTTGTCCTCGCAGGCAAGAGGCAATCAAGCAATTGCATGAAACGGAGACAGCAGCCCGCCAACAGGCAGCTATTACCATCCCTGCCCCTCCTCCACCAGTAAATGCCTGGGGCATCCCTAACCAACAACAGGCCCAGTCGGGGGCCCAAGGGGGACACCAAAGCACCCAACACCCCCATAACCCCACGGTTATACCAGAGCAAACCCAGAATCAAACACAACAGGCCCCAACACCTAACTCTCTTGCACCAAACCCCGATCCCAAGCCCAGCTTAGGGGCCGAACTTCTAACATTTGCTCAAATACAGTTTCCAGACAACCCAGTGAAGCTCCTAGGTTTCTGGAACTCACTTAGGAAAGACAATGGCCTACCCCCTGTCCATATGTCCGAGGACTCGCTTGCCTACTTGACTCCTAACATCACAACAACCGCCGGCCAGGCCCAAGCACAACCCAACAAACCCAACCCTAGTACTCCTCGCCCCCAGGCCTCTACCAACGCCCAGGAGACTCCAAACTCCCTGAACAACCCCGGCCCCTCCACCCCGACATTCTGGGAAACACCTATGTCCACCCTTCCTGAAACACTCCCACATCAGATCGTCCTCAAAGCTATCACAAACTCCCTTGCCATACGGAACCCCATCCGCCCTAGGAAATTTCGCTTCAAACATCGCAGCCCCACAACAATATATTCCACACAACGCTGTACCAAGAGGCCTAGGACCGAACTACAGCCGAACCCCATCCCCTGTGGACGGAGCAAGGGCAAGCAACCCCCACAACTCTTCACCAGAGAGCGACTCTAGCACCACGGATGTCGACATCATGAACAGCAGTGACACCGAGGACCCTCCAATGGCACAGCAACGTATGGTAAACCCCAAACCCAACCAATCCCCGACCGGAACCAGGAACAAGATACCTGGCTCAACAGCTTTACCCCCCTCCTCCACAAACAGAAGCGACCAAACCGAATGTAACAACATTGGCACTACAGCCAAACAAACACTTCCGTCTCATAGTCAATAATGGGGATCACAATCCTTCAGGTGAACATCAGACACTTACTTCAACAACAGATACCTTACTCACTCTGGAAGTAGCCAGACTTAACCCAGATGTAATCTTACTCAATGAAACAGCGGCCAGACAGGACCAGCACATCTCCATCTGGGGATATTCCACCAGGGAAGTCAACAGGGGTAGGTTACAGTGGGGTGGCGATACTAATAAGAAGAGGGACTCTCCTACCGCCCCATCCTCAGTAGAAGACGACAACTTTCTTGCAATAGAACTCACCACTTCACACGGCCCCCTCATCGTCTGCACCGCATATCTACCACCTAGACTGGCCTACCTCCCCTCCATCCCTCTGAACAAGCTGCTCGACAGGAATCCTCCCCACTATCATCGCAGGAGACCTGAATGCCCACCATCAGGCCTTATTCAACGCACCTGACAGGCCAGACCTCAAGGGCAGGCAGCTCTTCAATCTAATGCAAAACCGGGACCTCTCCTTCCAAGGCCCCCACTTTAAGACGTTCTTTGCGGGCAACCATAGGGGCACCCCTGACATAGTGCTGACCAACAGAGATTGTGACCTGTTCCACTGCAGAGTAACCCCAGGCAAGAACGTGGGGTCGGATCACATCCCTGTGGTCACATCCCTCCAAGCAACCCCCTTCAGATATGTGGCACCATCCAGGCCCAGACTTGGAAACCATACGTGCCCGTGACTATGACACCTTCCTTGCTGACGACCCCTATCATTGAGTTCGAGAACCTCCCAACCCAAACAATCGACCAAGCAGTAAACACCATCCACAACCGGATCCAGCTTGCAACCGAGGCCACTTGTGAAATATCCACCACTAGGACTTACCACCAATATAAGCCGACCCGAGAAATCAGAGGCAAAATGAATGTAGTACCAGCGAGCCTGCCAAAGCCACTACCAAACATGGCCAGCCACCAGCGTTGACCCTACAAACACTCAGAAGGGAAACCATAGACCTTACGCTGACCCACAAGAGCCACATTTGGAGAACCCTAGGTGAGACAGGCCAACCAGTACAAAAGGGAGCCGGCTACTTTCTGGCGCAAGATCAGACAGCTCCTGGGATCAGGTTAACCCCAGCCTCACCCACCTTGTACACACATTCCTTGACGAAGATGAAGAGGAGCAGCAAGAAAAAATAGAAGACCCAGCAGGATCAGGCTGACCTCATGGGCGCAGTCTGGAAAAAGACACTCACAGCTTCAAACAGCAGAGCCTTCAACAACACTCACTTTGAACGTGTCAACCAATGGACAACAGAAAATGCCGCCTCCCTTAACAGCACCCCTCTGATTGACCTGACAACCCTAGAAGACGACCACCCTTTAACAAGACCCATAACTATGCTAGAGATGAGAGGAGTCATCAAAAGCACCAGAGATAAGGCCCCTGGACCATCAGGGATCAAAGCGCTGCAGATCAAACTTCTACCAGGCAATCTTATGCAATCCATACTCAACCTATTCAACGCTATGCTGGCATCGGGTCACATTCCTGTAGCATTCAAGTCAGCCAAGATGATATTCATTCCCAAACCCAAGAAAGACCCCCACCAACCTGGCAACTACCGACCAATCTCACTCTTAGACTCAATAGGCAAGTGCTTTGAAAAAATCATGTCAAACCGCCTTAACTACTACATGGAGTACAACAACCTCTTCACAGAAAAGCAGTTTGGCTTTCGAGCACATAGATCAACCCAGCACGCAATTAACATCATCTACGACGCCTTAAGCTCAATTCGCAAGCAAAAACAGGTAGCCTTGATTGCGACGAGGGACGTACACAAGGCCTTCGACAGCCTGTGGCACGATGGTCTGGTGTACAAATTAGCAGACTTACCAGCGCAAAACTGGACCCTCCTCAGGCTGATCAGTAATTTCCTTAAGAATAGGCAAGTTACCCCCAGCTTCAAGGCAAACGAGGCCGCAGCCTTCACCCCAACAGCTGGAGTCCCCCAAGGATCATGCTTGAGCCCGGTTCTCTTCAACATCTTTGTAAATGACCTGCCCCAACCAGAGTATAGGGACACCATTATCGTGCAATTTGCGGACGACGTAACACACGTAATAACATCTAACCCTAGCAGCCAAGCGGCCAAACATGCAACTGCAACCCGTAAGGCAAACGTAGAACTAGCAAGGACTGCTAACTGGGAAAGGAAATGGAGGATCACCACTAACCCAGAAAAGATTCAATTAAGCACTGTCGGCTGTATGGCCTTCTCAATTGAAAATGAGGGGGGAATAAGAATCAGGGGTGAACCCATAGCCATCTCAAACTCCAACACAGTGCTCGGTTACAACTTCAACAGGCTACTCAACTCCTCCCAGTACGTATCCCAGAAGACAGCGATGGCCCGGGGCTCACTGGCGAGGCTCTTCCGTTTCAACCAAGCCCCATCCCACATCAAGCTCCACCTGTACAGAATGATCATAAGGCCTAGCTTGGAATACCCATACGTTCCCCTGAACCTCACCAACAAATCCAACATGTTGAAGATTCAACGAGTACAAAACAAAGCACTTCGCTTTGCAGAGGGCCTGACTCTGAGTGACAGGGTGAGAACCGACCTGATCCATGAGACGCTCAACATGAAGCCAATGAACATTAGGCTCAGCTACCTGGCCAGAAGACAGCTGTACCGTATGAAGAACATGTATGTCCCAGACCCAGAAGATCCCTTCGTAGCAGAAAACACCACCAGCGACTACGAGATCCATGAACCACCACACAGAACCAGAAGAATCACTCTCCAACAAAAAGTGATCAGACATATCCATGATGAGGCCTTCCCAAGCCCTCAGATACTAAGCGGTCTGCCAGACGATCCAGATGAGTGGCCCATCCCGGACCCAATCTACACCATATGAAGAATAAAGAAAGAAAGAAAAAAAAAATAATAAATAATAAAAATAAAAAAAAAAAAAAAAAAAATAAATAAATAAATAAATAAATAAAAAAAAAAAAAAAAAAAAAAAAAAAAAAAAAAAAAAAATATATATATAAATAAAACACCTACAAAAAAATATAAAACCAAAAAACCATTTGTCGTGGCGTCAGAAGTGTAACTACCCTGATGTTTCTAAGATTAGCCTCCTTCAGCCAACTCCATCGGCTCTAGTGCTTTAGGACACCAACAAGGTCACAAACACTAGCCCCCCCAGCCAATGTACTGACAACCCAACATAACACACACGCAAACAAACAACACATACAAAAATGTCAACCCATGGTGGACAGGCCACCGAACTTTCAAACCTCCTCTCTCTCTACACCCGCATCCTCTTCCTGAATTTCATCTCCCCATCCCTCTACCTCCCCCATCCTTTCCATTCCCTATGGACATCAAAGCAAAGCAACCGGCATAAAACACCACAAACCCACAACAGCAGCAGCAATGTCAGGACGCGGCAAGGGAGGCAAAGTGAAGGGCAAGTCAAAGTCTCGCTCCAGCAGGGCCGGACTTCAGTTCCCCGTGGGCAGAATTCACCGTCTGCTGCGTAAAGGCAACTACGCCGAACGCGTCGGTGCTGGCGCTCCTGTCTACCTGGCAGCCGTCATGGAATACCTCGCTGCCGAAGTTCTGGAGCTCGCCGGTAACGCCGCACGTGACAACAAGAAGACCCGTATCATCCCACGTCACTTGCAGTTGGCCATCCGCAACGACGAAGAACTCAACAAACTTCTGTCTGGCGTAACCATTGCACAGGGAGGTGTTCTTCCAAACATTCAGGCAGTTCTTTTGCCAAAGAAGACAGAGAAGAAGTAAGCACTTCTGCCACCCACCACGACAAATACCATAACCAGGCTCCATCCGGAGCCACACACACTTTAATAGAGAGATTCAAGTAGACAATCAACTTTCAAACATTAATAATAACATTTATATTGATTTCATTTGGAATGTGTACATAACAAACAAACAAACAAAACAAAATTATAGGGGATATTCAGCATCACTTGGAATATTAACCAATCATATAAATCCAATATATATTTTATATTTTACTTTAAGCGAGGAATTCATATTCTATCAATTTTTAATCATACAAATGAACAAAAGCAATTCTTCACTAGACGTAATGAATGAATAAATGATCAAGGTTTTAATGTGTTTCATGAATAAATATATATATATATATATATATATATATATATATATATATATATATATATATATATATATATATATATATATATATATATATATATATAATAATATAATATAATATATTATAATACTTGTGAACCAGAATATGTTTGAGCAGCAGCGATCGTGCCATTGGCCGAAGTGCAACAATTCAAATAATTTAAAGGGCCTGCTCGGGTATATAAGAGAGGCTGGGAGACTGGGGCCGGTGGTGGGTGATGGGTGATGAGTGATGGTGTGGTGTGGTGTGGTGTTGTTAAGAGTTGATTTACGGCCAGCCAGCCAGCTGCAGCCAAGGCAGGGAAGGCAAGGCAAGGCAAGGCAAGGCAAGGCAAGGCAAGGCAAGGCAAGGCAAGGCAAGGCAATAACAGGACAGGACAGGCAAGGCAAGGCAAGGCAAGCAGGCGGGCGGGCGGGCGGGCGGGCGGGCAGCCAGCCAGCCAGCCAGCCAGCCAGGCAGGCAGGCAGGCAGGCAGGCAGGCAGCCAGCCAGTCAGCCAGCCAGCCAGCCAGCCAGCCAGCCAGCCAGCCAGCCAGGCAGGCAGGCAGCCAGCCAGCCAGCCACTCCCACTTTGTATTTATATGCATTCAATTTATATTCAAACATTATATATGTTAAGGGCCTAGTTTTAGTGTTTATTTTAAAAATGACAAACATCGAGTCGTTTTACCAGTCCTTTAGCGTTAACGGTGATGCATTTTAAAACTGAACAGAAATCACCTTTTCTGGATATATCAAATATCGAATCCGCTTAATGTGCCTACAATTCAATCATTCAAAAAATACATAATTTACATCATGCCTTTTCATAGAACAGACAATAAGATTTGAGACAATAAGAACTTTAGTTTTATAACTAAAGTTGCACAATTATACCAACTCTATGGTGGCTGGGTGGTAAGGTGTGTGGCTGGTGTTTTGGAAGTCGCGAGTTCAAACGACCCAATGGGAGTACTTTTTTTTTTTTTATGCCATACAATCTTCCTAGTACTATTATGTAGGTGTGTGTGTGTGTGTTTTTATTCATTCTTTGGTTTTATAGATGACATACATATTGACTCCTTTTACCGGTCCTTAATTAGGCTCTGGGGAAGCAATGGTGGTGGTGGTGGTGCATTTAAAACTAAACCAAAAATCACCAGTTCTGGACGCGTCAAATATCATATCCGCTTAATGTGTCTACAACCTAATTACTTAAAACTACACTATTTAATTCATTCATATCATGTGCATATTGGTCATTATGCTCATACAACCGACATAACAATTTATTTTCATTATTAGAATCATACATTTCATCAAGTAATACAGATACAAAGAGATTTTCTTTCTGAGAAGACCGTTAGTATTGGCTGGCTGGCAGGCAGGCAGGCAGGCATTTGAGGGTTATTATTTCGCCTGTTGATTGGGGGGAGGGTTGATGTGTTAGGGGGTTTTCGGTTAGGTGTGGTGGTGGTGATTGGTGGTGATTGGTGGTGGTGGTGATTGGTGGTGAGTAGTGGTGGTGGTGGTGGTGGTGGTGGTGGTAGTAGGTGGGAGGGGGGGGGGGGAAGGGGAATGATGGTCTGTGGATTCCTTCTCCGTACCCCTTACATATAAGCAAAAACATGCCTTCCTGTGGGTATAGAAACATTAACACAAATTATATCAGTAACTGATATTGTAGCCTTTTAAACAGAAAAGATTTGTACATACAAATACTTTTAAATTATCATTTATTTGTGGAAATGGCATTTACGTCATTAAATTGATACCTCAGCATCAAGTGTCCTGCAGTGGTCCAGTGGTAAAGTGTATATAAGTGATGCGTATTCTTGGAGTTGCGAGTTCAAACCCGGATTAAGCTATATATATATATATATATATATATATATATATATATATATATATATATATATATATATATATATATATATATATATATATATATATATATATATAGATATACAACATGTTTTGTTTTGGTTGTTTGTTTTTGTATAAAGCCTCACACACTATATTAAGCGAGTTTGTTTTAAACATGACATACATATTAATTCATTTTACCAGGCCTTATTCCACACAACTCCGTGAATTTCCCGTGGAGCCAGCCATTCAAACAAAAACAAACGAAACAAAACAAAACAAAACAAAAAACATTATTGCCAACAGCATTTGGTGTTCCCAGGCGGTCACCCATCCAAGTACTAACCAAACCCAACGTTGCTTAACTTCGCTGATCGGACGAGAAGCGGTGTTCTCAACGTGGTATGGCCGTTGGCATGAGACTGCCTACACATTGTGGCTAATAACCAACTCTTTTTAGTCATCACGGCAGGATACGGACCTTCTTGTGGTGTCTTAATGGTAATTGTATCCTAACATATTTTTGTCTCCTTGGCATGGATATTTAACATCGTTTATTCAGTCTTGGGTTTATGTTCTTTCGCCATTTACAGACATTTTACATCTACCTACTTCCTCAGCCTACCCTGCCAATTTCTAATGAATTTGTGGATTTTCTTTTGTAATACATACATGTGTGTGCTCATCTGCTCTTCAGTTTTTATGATATTTGTCTCATCTGTCCTGCTTTATGATACTTTTACAAAGAACATGAACAAATGCTTCTATTTTAGAGAAGATATGGGATCCAGGTTTCGGAGCCGTAAAACCAACCGTCGTGATTGGTGGACGAGTTGCCAGGTTGCAGCTTCTGTACCGTGCCGGCACATAAATAGGTTCGGCTCAAGCGGCGGCAGCATCATTCCCCCGTGACTGTCTGAGCGTCTCTCATCACCTTGGTTATCTCATCATCATCATGGTAGAAGCAAAGCCTACCAAGAAGGCTGCGGCTGCTGCTGCTGTGGTGGCCACCACCAGGAAACCTCGCGTCCAGGTTGCTCACCCGAAAACTAGTCAAATGGTTCTAGCCGCGGTCGCAGCACTCAAAGACCGTAAGGGCTCGTCTCTACAAGCAATCAAGAAGTACGTTGTTGCCAACAACAAAGTCGAGGCTGCCAAGATCGCCATTTACATCCGAAGATTTCTCAAGAAAGCAGTGGCTGACGGCATTCTTGTTCAGACCAAGGGAAGTGGAGCTAGTGGATCATTCAAGCTGGCCGTAGCAGAGAAGAGGGCCGTTCTAACTCCCAAGAAAGCCACCACAACCAAGAAACCATCTACAGCAGCAAAGAAGGCCGTGGTAACTCCCAAGAAAGCCGCCACAAGCAACAAACCACCTACAGCCTTGAAAAAGAAGCAGCAGCAGCAGCTTGTTGTTGGGAACAAAAAGCCCAAAATAAAGAGAGCTTCAAAATCTCCCAAACCACCCAAGGCAAAGAAAGCTGTCAAGAAAACAACAAAGGCAAAATAAACGACGACATGCAAGCAGCATGAATACACATGACAATAAACATCCAGGCCTCCCCCCTCAGTGGAGGGGCCTCATATGATTCCAAAAAGAGTTTAGTTTTGTAGACAAATAAATCATTACTTTTGGGGTAGATTTACTCTGTATATTATATATATATATATATATATATATATATATATATATATATATATATATATATATATATATATATATATATATATATATATATATATATATATATATATATATATATATACACACATACATGGGTGAGGTGATATGGTACCAAAGTTTTGGGTGAGGTGATTGACATTTACACAAGATAAAACACGAACCAATGGGAATAAAAACATAAGAATGGAAGTAACTGCAGAAGGCCTATTGGCCCATAACACAAGCACTTCCTCTTGATGCTTCTATATTGGTTCGGAGTCTTGAAGCTATAATATATATATATATATATATATATATATATATATATATATATATATATATATATATATATATATATATATATATATATATATATATATATGCACACAAAACTAAATAGTCTTGTTAGACAAATTGCCCCTATTAGAGGCAAGTTGACTAACAAGCCGAATGACTGCAATTGTTTTGAATTTGAGTTAAATCTAACATAGAAATGTAATCAAACCTAACCTATGCTAACCCAAGCTAAGCTAACCTAACCTAACCTAAGCTAACCTAACCTAACCTAACCCAGCAATTCATGATCTTAATATAATACTGTTAATTGGATAAACCAATTTGGAAAGAAATGTTCGAAAATAACAAAATTAACTGTGCTTGTTAGGAAAATTGGGCCTTGCATACTTGTCCCAATAGTGTGGTTCTCGCTTTTAGGTACGACATAAACGTATACCTAAGTTGAGAGAGAAAAAGATTCGCACTCAAACATGCATATCGATTGCCAGTCCTGAATTCTGGGTAGATATTCGTGTCCTCCCTTTTCATTTACCATCATTTGGATACTATCAAAACAGCTCTGAGAAGGATAAAATGAATAAAACGGGTAGCTCACTCATGTAAAAAGGAAGAGTTGGGAAAGATCTCTCTCTCTCTCTCTCTCTCTCCCTCACCCCCCCCCCCACCACCAATGATCCTGCTCTGCTAGTATATAACGGAACAAACCTTCCCCCCCCCCCCCACCCCTCCCTCCCCAATCAGAGTCCCTTTAAGCATGCGAGGATAAAAAATAGATTTCATAAGACCCAATGTGCTAGCTGATATCAAAACAATTTATGTTATCGTCTATTAAGCCCTTCAGTAAAAAAGTATAGGGACCTAATTAGGTCCCGTTTTGAGGTGGTGGTGGGTGGAATCGATGGATTAGCCAAGCTCTTATCCGCCGAATCCGTAGAGGGTACGACCCTGGCGCTTCAGAGCGTACACCACGTCCATGGCAGTGACGGTCTTCCTCTTGGCGTGTTCCGTGTAGGTTACAGCATCACGGATGACGTTCTCGAGGAACACCTTCAGGACGCCACGGGTCTCTTCGTAGATGAGACCCGAAATACGCTTCACGCCGCCACGACGAGCTAAGCGACGAATAGCGGGCTTGGTGATGCCCTGGATGTTGTCACGTAGCACCTTACGATGACGCTTGGCGCCACCCTTTCCGAGTCCCTTGCCTCCCTTGCCGCGTCCAGTCATGGTGTTGAAGTTGTGTGAATAATAAAATTTCGGAATCAGAATCAGAATAATACAGGAGAAGATGCCCATAGGGGCGAGTTTGGAAGTGGGGACAGAAGAAGATAAGGGGGGGTGAGAGGAAGAAGATTTGTAAGAGAAAAAGTGCCAGGGCTAAACCCAGCTGCGTGTCGTTAGGTTGCGGCTTTCGAGGCAGGGACTCAGTCGGGTGTTTTCAGTGACAACATCGGGACATCACAAACTCACAACATCACAGTGATTGGCTCAAGAGCGTCAGGGCTGAACTTTTTTACGGATTGTTTGTGCTGGTTGTTGAGAGCTGAATATGTAATGATAGTGGATGCTGGGTGTTGAGAGCTAAAGTTTAACGAAATACAGAGTTAGGAAGAGGATCATGGATGGTAGAGAAGAGGTCATGATTGTTTCGTGGTAGTCTGAGAGTGTGTAGGAGAAAATCAATGTGTTGTTCATGATGAGTGAGTAGTCTATCGATTTGTTTGTCTGATAGAGTTTTCCAGTAGGTATTTAGGGCAGGAATGTTAGTACTTTCATGGAGACTTTGACTGGTATTTAACTCTTGCCATCGGGTGTTGAGTACCCATCTTAGTGCTCTATTCTGTATTCTTTGAAGTTTTATTTTGTTAGTGCGTGCAGATAGAGAAAGAGCTAGTGGAGCGTATGTTAGGAGAGGTCTAATAAGTGCTTTGTAAAGGTGCATTTTTGTGTCAGGTTTTGCAAATCTAAGTCTGTATAGTTTCTTCATGGCTTGAAGAGCTATTGCATGTTTCTGTGTTATGTGTGTGTGAAAGAGTAGTTGTCGATCAAATGTGAGTCCCAGGACTGTGGAGGAGGGAGATACAGAGATATAAGTAGGATTTTGAGTGTATGAATAGAGTTTGAGAGGAATTGGGCGAATAGTTCTTTTACAGAAAAAGTAGGTGATTTTAGATTTGCTGGAGTTGGTTTTTATACGCCATTTGTACTCCCACTCAGTGACAACATCAAGTTCTGTTTGTGCTCTGTTTGTTAGTGTATCAATGGTGTTGCTGGTGACAAGGTGAGAGACATCATCAGCATAACATATGGTTAATGAAGTGTGATGAACAGGGTCAGGAATGTCGTTTATGTATAGGATGTAGAGTGTTGGGGCAAGAACAGAACCTTGGGGAACACCGGCGTTTAAGTTGAAGTAGTCAGAGTGTTGTTGGAGGAACTTAATTCTCATTGTCCTATTGTCTAAGTAGTTCGAAAGAAGTTTGGTGGTGATGAGAGGAAGATTAAAGTTGTTGCATAGTTTGAATTTTAAGCCGTCATGCCAAACAGTGTCAAAGGCCTTCTCAACGTCCTTAGTGATGAGTGCAGTCTTAAGTCTTTGGTGCTGATTGATACTGAGGTAGTTAGTCATGATGTTTAAGGCGTCGTGAGTGGACCGGTGAGGCCGAAATCCAAACTGTTTGTTAGTGAGTAAGTCATTGTGTTCAAGGTGCGTTCTAAGTCTCTGGTTGATCAGCCTTTCAAAGACTTTGCCAAGTGTCTCTAGAAGGCTGATGGGTCTATAGTTCTTTGGGTCAGTGTGGGGTTTCCCAGGTTTTGGAATAAGAACGGCTGTGGCAGACTTAAAGTTGAGTGGAAAGTACCCAGAGGCAAGGGAGGCGTTGAATAGGTTAGTGATAGCAGTAATGATAGAAGCAGGGAGTTGTCTAAGAAGGATATGTCCAATGCCAGACGCACCAGGGGCTCTACGACGAGTGCCCATGAGAGCTGTCTTGACATCAGCTAGAGTTAGGGGAGTCTGTAGTTCAGTGTTTGAATTGAGATTTTCAAGGTGAATGAGGTCGTCTGGTGTAGTTGCTTGTCTATTTTGGTGTATCCAGTCTTCGACTATTTCAATGTTGGGGCGTGCAAATGGTTCAGGAGGATGTGGGTGAAAGATTTGTTCCCAGTGGTGTTTAAAAATGTTGAGAACTGCTTCAGGATCAGTGATTTTGTTGTTATTATTTAGAAGGTATTTAAACGGTGTGTGAGTTGATCCTTGTAATCGTTTGATTCGTTTCCAGAATTCTTGAGGTGTCAGTTTTCTGTATTGTTCTGCTTGTTCTATAAGGTGTTTCCAATGTTTTGTGTGGTCTTCATCTAGGCTGTTAAGGATATGGTTTTTTAATGCTGTTAGGTCCCATAGTATTTGTCCATGACGATGTATGTTTTGTAAGAATCTAGTGTGATAGCAAGCTAAGAGGCGTTTGGAGCGAATGGAGGGGGTGAAAGTGAAATGTGGTTTGTGTGCTGTTTTAGGGATGGAGATGTTTGCTGCATGAATGATGGTGTCTTGTATGTTGCGTGCTTGTGTGTCGATGTCAGTGTGATGTTTGTCATTGTATTCATAAGTGAGATCAGTGTCATCAATGTGTTGTTTGAACATGTCCCAGTTTGCCCTATGGTATGAGAATTGAGGAGTGCTGGGGATGAGAATAGGATTTGTGGAGACTGTGAGAATTAAGGGAATATGATCAGAGCCCGTAATGGGCCCTGGTGAAATGAAGTGTTGCAAGTTGCTGCCGTGTCTGTTGGTGAATATGAGATCAGGCCGGCCAGAACCTGTATGTGTGAAACAAGTGGGGAAATCAGGGCCAAGAAAGAATAGATGTTTTTGGGTGTATATTTGGTGAAGCTGTCTGCCATGCTGATTTGTGGTATTGTGGTGGAATGTAGGGTGTTGTGCATTGAGGTCTGCAAGCAGAAAAACAGGCAAGTGAGAGTTGTTGAAGAGAGTTATGAAATCTTGCATGGGAATGTCGGTGTTAGGACGGGTGTAGGTTGTGCAGATGATGAGAGACCCCATTTGTGTATGAACTTTAATGGCTAGGAAATGTTTGTGAAGCCAATGAGTGTGTAAGAGTTCGTGTTTGTATGAAGAACGGATGAGTATTGCAACTCCTTCATGTGCTTCATCTGGTGACTGGTAAGAGGTGTAGCCATAATGTTTGATTTTATATGAGTTCGTGATGTATGTGCTATTTAATAATAGCACATCAGGTCTCTCGATCTCAATAAAATCTGACACCATGTGTCTAATGTTGAAATATGCCCGCACATTAAACTGTATGATCTTTATGAATTTTTAGGTTTTGATGGGGTGCTGGTGGGGTTTTGTGCATGTACAAGAGCATGAGGGTTGCGTGATTCAATGAGTTGGGCAGTTATTGAGGAGGGTGCATCTTGGAGGATGGTGGTAGGAATTGTAGGATATTTACAGCGGGAGGTGGGAGTAAGACAACGGGTTGCTGAACGGGCTCGGGACGAGACAAGATGAGTTACAGAAGAAATGACTGAAGTTGTTGGGGGATGGAGGGAGACAGAAGGCTTGTTGACAGGGACCGGGTGAGAGGTATCAGAGGTTGTAGTGTTAGTAGTCAGATTGGAAGTGGAGAGGACAATGTTGGGAGAAGAGGTTGAAAGTGCCTTTGACATGGATGCTTCAGTTTGGGATAGTCCAGGATGTGCTGTTTGGTCAGTGGCACCGTTTTCTGTAGCAGTCAGGAGTGGGTTGGTAGGAGATTGTGGGGGAACTGTAGTATTTTCTTCAGCTGAAGTCATGGTGTTTTGTGGAGTGAGGACTGTAGGCGAGAATGGAGCAGAGCGCAATAGTTGAGTAGGAGGAACAGAGATACTAGGAAGGCCGTTATGAGTGAGAAAGATTGGAAGATAGTCAGCAAAGTCACGGCCATCGTCCTTGGCCTTCAAGTAAGCAGCTTGTACACAGGCAGTGACTCGTTCATATGCAAGGTTCTGAAGAGGAGAATAAGGTGGAGGTGGTGGGTGAGGGAAGAGAGGTGGAGAGGACTGAGTTTGTTGTGCAGTATTATGATGATGTTGCTGGTGAGGTGAAGCATTAAGGACACTGGCATAGGACATTGATGTGGCTGATGCTGTTTGGTGATGAGATAGGTTATGGGAGGTTGAAGAAGAGGAATGAGGGTGTGCTTGAGTGCGAGGTTGGTTATTGCGAAGAGATTTTAGGGTTTGCTTTCTCAAAGGGCAAGATTTGTCAACTGCTGAATGACCTCCCTGGCAATTGATGCATTTTAAAGTGTTGGCAGAGCACTGAGTGTAAAAATGGCCTTCTACAGAACATTTTGAACAAATTTGTGGGCTTTTACATTTCCGGGTTTCATGACTGTATTTGTAGCATTTAAAGCATTGCAGCAAAGGAAGATAGTCAACTGGACTAATGAGATAGGGAGGAGTGCTGGTGTGGAGGATTTTAATTCCATGGTGCAAGAGTTTTTGAGCTTCTGTAGGGGAGGAACATTGGATCTTGAGGTGTTTTGTATTGGGCACTGGGTATATCTCCATTACAGTAATAGCATTCCTGTGAGAGATGTCTTGAGAGAGATTGATAGTAGTAGGTGCTGAAAGGACAGAGCTGTCGACATTTCTTACAAGTACAGAGCATTTAGTTTTTTGTTCAATAGTGAGAACAGGAGTAAGTGAAGCTTGTGTGAGTTTTCTGAAAGTAGGTTCCTTGAAACAGGCAAAAAGGTCGTCTTCAGAGGCAATGAGAAATTTGATGGTGTTTGTGTTGGCATGTTTTATATGGTTAGTGGCTGGTGTGCCAGTGGCATTGTAAAAGGTAGTGATGCAGTCAACTGTGTCTATGGGTGTATTCCCAGTGTAGGTCATCCGTAGACAGTGAGCCATTGTGACTCACTGTCTACTGACAGTCCCGTGTCTTGTGCCAATCACTGCGATTCCATTAGCTCAGTGGGGGGGTCAGTGTGCTCGTGAGCTGTGGGTTGGAGCTCGGTTGTCAGAGGCGTAATTCCGGGTTCCTAGCAGGCTAATTGAACCCGGTTCGGCACAAATACAAAGTATTCGTGAGTCCTGAAGGTGTTACTCAAGGGCAACCCCCACTGCTAGTTGACTCGCACTATCACGAGGTTCTAGCAGTGGATCGGCATAGCAAACAAGCCAGGCAGGGAGACACAGGGCGCAAGCACGTGCTGTGACCCCACCTGGGAGGAAAGGACGAATACCCCACTGCACTTTCACCGCACAGGGGGTAGGTCCCGGCCTGAAGAGGAAGAAATGTTTAGCAGAGGAGAGAAAGAGTGCTATGCACGGCAATACACATTACGTAAGTTAGGCCATCCAGCTGTCCCTGGTTTTATTCAGGGTGGCAGTACGGGTTGGCCCACTAGGGTAATGTATCTTTGCACGTTATATCACTGATAGAGCTGTAACATAAACCGTGAACACGCCGAGAGGAAGAGCCGTCGTTGCCTGAAAAAGAGGTGTGTGCCAGTTTGCCTGGGTGTTGCCTTGGATGGAAATGGCTGTGATAAGGATGTGGCCCCAGGTAGGGTTACCACGAGAGTATGCTCGTCTGGGCCGACCAAGCGGCCCTGACCTTGCAAGTTTCGGCACGATTTCCCCAGACTATATCCCGTCAAGCGGACGTACTTGTAGCATGGCAACTCCTAACTCCTGCCTGTCCTTACTTTATGCTTGTACTCGAGCAGAAACACGGCTTTCTCACAACGCTTTCAAAACTGCAGTTGCCTACTCGTCTGTTTCACGTCTCTGTGAAATGACTTTTGCACAAATCCAAAAAATAGAGCAAAATCAGCGATAATAGTGTTTGAGGTGAGCTGCCTGTTGGCTGCAGCCAGAGGAAGGAGGGGAGGGGCAACGGGGTGACGTAGGCGAGTCGAGCAGCCAATGGCGCTCGAGCAAGCGCCTCGAGACGGCGTATATAAGCAAAAATTTTTCGGCGCCGGCCATCACGAGAGATCACGGCCAGCCGTCGTCGAGAGCAGACGTGCCTCACAGCGCTCTTCACTCCTGGCAGCCCATCAGACCTCCCTTCGCCGATGCGAGACCCTTGTGGTTGTCGGCAGTTGGTCAAAGAAGACTACATCAACTTGACAGTCAGAAACTACGAAGAATAACATCCAGCAAGAGAGTAATTTTCAAATATTACAGCAAGCCTGAGGATTGGCGCCGCGCCAACCGCCATCACCGAGCCAGCCGCCCTCCTCCACCCTCCTCATCCTCAATCCTCCACAACCCATCCTCGCCCTCTCTCCTCAACCCTACCAACGAACCCACACCCCATTCACCAGTTTCACCTCACCACTCATCCCAGTCTCACCTCACCACTCATCCCAGTCTCACCTCACCACCATCACCACCCTCCATCGTTTTGTACTGACCTATATGTACTAACCCCTGTCTTTCTGATCTGTTACTCTACTCTTGCTCTTTCGCCACCTGATTTAACTGACTCTGCGCAAGTACCACGGCCTGTGTGTAGTAAATCTGGTCACGCAACGAGTCGGGGCAACTGTTTCGCCATTGTAGCATGGCTAGGCTATGTTAGGAATAGGAGCACTTTGTGCTATTCTAGGTTTGACTAACTATTAAAACTCTACTCTCACGAGCCATTATTGTCAATCACCAATCATGCTACCACCATCATCATGCCAGTAAGACTTAAATTAAGGTTCGTCGAACCCTTTAAACTTAATGAAACCCAGATCTCCAATGTTCTTGGCACCCATGTTGAGGTTTCACCTGTTGAAACCTACCTTACAAGCAATGGGGCAATTGTGTTGCTCCCCACTGAAGATGACCTGCAAAAAGTCTTACATCCTGATAAAGCGTCTGTACTCCATGCAGCGGGCGTAATTCCCGTTCCTACTGGCAAATTCCAAGCTGGAAGGACAGTGTTTGTGTCGCGATTCAATCGCCACATAGCCAGGGACTACAATGATGATGAAATACTCGACGAAATTAACAGAGTAAATGAACAACGAGCCATACAAATACTCAGAATCACCAAAGAAGGCAACCCACGCCCCACTCTAAAGATAACGTTTGCTACTACTGCCCATGCTACCCAGGTGATTGATCAGGGATTCAAATGCTTTGGGTACATATCCACCCCTGAACAAATATCAAGAGAACGCTTCACCGATATTAAGCAATGCTTTCGGTGCTTCAGTTTTGATCATGTGGTGAACAAATGTCCTGCAACAACACCCACCTGTAGTATTTGTGCTAAAAACCATAAATTTAGGGATTGCCCCCAACCTAGCAGTCGTAAATGTGCCCTCTGTGGAGGGGGACATTTAGCAGTATCTCCTGTGTGTCCAACGAGGAAAGCGGCAATACAGAAAATGCTTGACAAGGCCCAAACCTCACGACCTAACCAGTCGCAGACGACACCAAACATGAATGCTGCAACATTCCCACGCATGCCGGGTCAAAGTACAACCACAAACCAGGCTTCCCAGCAGACATCCGTACCTAATCAGCATAATGCTTGGGTGGGCCAAACTCACCCAACAACGCCAATGTCACAGCCGTCTTCTGATGCTTCGGCACAGGTAAATATCCTAATAGCAATTGCAGCAAGATATGCACGAAATAACCCCCACTTATTTGCCACCATTATCAACAAGCTTTTGAAGGCCAACAACCTACCTACAGTCATAATCCCAAATGATGCGTTCTCATCCAACCCTGAACAATCATCGCAACCACAGTCGTCACTCCACCAGCCACTGGTCTCTGAACCCACAACAAATGATGCAACCAACGTCATGCAATCTACAACAAACTCCACTGTCCCACTCACTACCTCACAGATCCCACGACCAAACCATCCCACTCAGACTCACCATGTCAAAGTAGCAGTGAGAGATAACCCTTCTACCCTACATATAAATGGGAATGGGTGCCACCATCATGGTAAACCTGAACACCCAGTCAACTCACGAATCATTCCTGCTTCACCGGCCCCTTCTGATTACTCATCCTCAACAGATGAATCCTTTGATATCCACATTGAGGACTCAGAAGAGGAGCCTTCCCTACAACAGGAGGCGCCTACTGCGACACTACCAGCCAACTCAGTCCATCGACCAGCAGCTACACAAGTGACCAACGCAGCAGTTGATGACGAACGATCCTCAGAAGAGGAACATGAAGATGAACAAGAACACGTAGAAGAAGAAGAGGAAGAATGTGTAGATGATGAGGGAGCAGAGGAGGAGGATGAGGTACAAAAGAGGGAAGAAGGGGAGGAATCAGAGTGCAACCGGGGGACTGAGAAAGCACACCAGTCAAGGGGAATGAAGCCTGAACAGACAACTGGTGGAAATAAACACCAAAAGAACAAGCGTGATAGGTCACCAATTAAAACTAGACAATTCTGCGCCAAATAATGGGGATTACAATTATGCAACTTAACGTAAGACACTTTTTCAACAACAAATATCTACTAGAACTGGAAGCGTGCAAGTATCACCCTGAAGTCATCTTGTTAAACGAGACCTCTGCACGCCTTGACCAACACATCAAACTCTATGGATACACGACCATTGAAAGGAACTCTGGCCAGAATAGAGGTGTTGCGGTCCTCATCAAGCTGGGCTGCTCTTTCACCAACATCTACCTCCAAGAAGAAAATGCCCTAGCAGTGGAAATAGTCACGAATCATGGCCCACTTGCTATTCTAACTACATACATCCCCCCAGGCGAGCAATCCATCCCTTCGAGAGCCATTCACAAGGTGCTCAACAGAAACGTCCCAACGATCCTTGCAGGGGACTTTAATGCCCACCATGCAGCATTTTTCAACGACACCAATGGACGGGATGACATTAAGGGTCGTCTATTATATAACCTCATGACAGCGAGGAACTTAACCTTCTTGGGTCCCTACTTTAAAACCTTTGTAGGTAACCACGAAGGAAAACCTGATATCATACTGACAAATGCTGAATGCAACATCTTTCACAGTAGAATACTCCCAGGTAATGATGTAGGTTCAGATCACATACCCGTTATTCTCCATCTCCAAGCATCTCCCTTTAGAATTCTGGGACGCCCCAGACCCAACCTAAACACGCTTCGACTTCGTCCATATATGGAGTTCCTTGGCTCTGATCCAACCGCAGATCTTGACAATCAACCGGTCCAGGACATTGACACAGCAATAGCCTCTATACATACTCGCATCACTGAAGCAACTATGGCCAATTGTGATCTAACCAACTCCAGAATAATTCAGCAATACAAACCAACCAGAGAGATCAAGAATAAAATGAGGCATTACCAACAAGAATGTGTGAGGCGCCTACGCACAGGCCAGCCATCCCTCCAAATCATTCAAGCCCTCAGACGTGAAGTCTTGGGCCTCACGCTCCTTCACAAACGACATATTTGGGGTACTCTAGTCAACCAAGCGAACCAGTACAAGAGAGAACCTGCCAGATTCTGGGGGAAGATCAGAAAACTCCTAGGATCAACAAAGACTCCACTGTCGCACCTCAGATATACATACACTGATGACAACAACGAGGTAATAACCACCAGAGTGGAAGATGCACAACTGCAGGCTAATCTCATGGGACTGGTTTGGGAGGAAATCTTCACAGAAAACAACAGCCAGATCAACAATGACAACCACCATACAGTCAACCAATGGGTTGCTGAAAACGTTGGGAACCTGGCTAGCAGGCCTCTAGTTGACACCGCACTCCTTGACCCAGACCACCCGATCACCCGACCCATTATCATACGGGAACTGTTGGAAGTATTAAAGAAAACGAGGAACAAAGCACCAGGGTTGTCAGGAATAACAGTCAACCAACTGAAGTTTCTACCTTTAAACTACGTGCAGTCCCTGCTCAATGTCTTCAACGCCATCCTCGTCTCAGGCCACTTTCCACAAGTATTTAAAACTGCCAAAATGATCTTTATCCCGAAGCCAGGCAAAAGCAAACACGTCCCTGGAAACTATAGGCCTATTTCCCTCTTGGAGTCGACAGGAAAGTGCTTTGAGAAAATACTGTCAAATCGTATTAACTACTACATGGAGTACCACCATCTGTATACAGAAAAACAGTTTGGCTTCAGGAACCACAGATCGACACAGCATGCCATCAACATCATTTACGATGCAGCAGACAGTATTAGGAAACAGCGCCAGACTGCAATAATAGCAACCAGGGATGTCAACAAGGCCTTTGACAGTCTCTGGCATAATGGGCTGCTCTTCAAGCTGCAATCCATACCACACCACAACTGGACCCTCCTTAGACTAGTCAAAAATTTTCTAAGCCATAGAACAATAATTCCAATGTTTAACAACAAGGAAGCTGATTCCTTTATTCCGACAGCAGGAGTTCCTCAGGGATCGTGCATAAGCCCACTCCTTTTCAATCTTTTTGTAAATGACTTGCCACGCCCTATTTACAACGACACTATTATCACTCAATTTGCAGATGATGTCATCCATGTAGTGTCGTCGATGCCTGCTGGCCAAGGAACTAAACATGATTCAGTCATAAGGAAAACGAAAGAGGAACTAGCAGCCACAGCAAGTTGGGAACAAGACTGGAAAATCATGACAAACCCTAACAAGATTCAACTGTGCTCAGTGGGCAGCTGGGCTAGTACACTTGGGGTCATCAACATTGGTGGCTCGTTAATACAGATAAAGAACTCTACTACAATTCTAGGCTATGGAATATCAAGACTTTTGAATTCCACTGAACATATTAATAAGAAAGTAACCTTAGCCAAAGCACAACTAGCTCGGCTGTACCGATTCAGGCAAGCCCCAACGCATGTGAAGCTACATCTATACAGAATGCTCATTCGACCTATCCTGGAATACCCATACACCCCGCTTGCCCTTACTAAAAAGTCAAATATGGTGAAACTTCAAAGGGTTCAAAATAGAGCACTGAGATTTGTAGCAGGAGTGACACTTGCTGATAAAATTCGGACCGACAGACTCCACATCCAATTAAAGATAGATCCGTTGAATAGACGTCTCCACAAACTCTCAGCAAAACAGTTATACAAAATGAAGTACACCTACTTACCAAATCGTGAAGATCCCTTTACGGTTTACAACACAACCAATTATGAAATACGAGACCAGCCTCACAGAACAAGGAGGATGTCACTACAGCAAAGAGTCAGGCGGTACATCCACAACAGGAATTACCCTCAGCCCAGAATACTTAGTAACCTACCACGTGAGGAGGACGATGACTGGGAACCTCCTGATCCTTTATACACCTAACAAGAACGAACTATGAAATAACAAGTAAACATCAGTCACCAATACCTCTACCAACCAGGACAAATTCACTGTATACACCACCTACAAGATCCTATACCAACAATACATCTGCAAGTCACCACAGCACTGCTCTACGGATGCGGCACCAAGACTCTGTCCTCGCATGGCAACTTCTCTCCTCTTGTTGTGCGACAGCTACAGCTTGCTGCTACTGGCAGCCAGCAATCATTCAATCATCTAAAAAAAAAAAAAAAAAAAAAAAAAAAAAAAAAAAAAAAAAAAAAAAAAAAAAAAAAAAAAAAAAATCATCACCATAACATCATCACCATAACATCATCACCATCATTTATGAGCACAGCCTTGCCTCCCTATCAATACACATATCAACTCATATCACCTCATAATCACTCCCCAAGCCAAAGTGGTTAGGCCACTACCCTGTCCATCCCACTCTCCTCCTAACCTCCTAATCCTCCTTCATGTTTTCCTTAATCCTACCCGTGCCTCTTCCTTCCCTGCTTGCCAGCTCTATGGACACTTTTGCTTTGCTTTGCGGCCATCACAAACCACAGTTGTTCACCATGGCTCGCACCAAGCAGACTGCTCGCAAGTCCACGGGAGGCAAGGCTCCTCGTAAGCAGCTGGCCACCAAGGCAGCACGCAAGTCTGCTCCTGCCACAGGGGGCGTGAAGAAGCCTCACCGTTACAGGCCCGGAACGGTCGCCCTGCGTGAGATCCGTCGTTACCAGAAGAGCACAGAGTTGCTCATCAGGAAACTTCCCTTCCAGCGTCTGGTGCGCGAGATTGCCCAGGACTTCAAGACCGATCTTCGCTTCCAGTCGTCTGCCGTCATGGCTTTACAGGAGGCATCCGAGGCTTACCTGGTCGGTCTCTTCGAGGACACTAACCTCTGTGCCATCCACGCCAAGCGTGTCACCATCATGCCAAAGGACATTCAGCTTGCTCGCCGTATCCGTGGAGAGCGTGCATAAGCTAAAACGACCACCCTAGTATACACCAAACTCGGCCCTTCTCAGGGCCAAAATATCCTTCTAAGGAGATTTCAGACATTCCTAGCATCAGTCATATGAATTAACCTTCATCTATACATATAATAAATAAATAAATACAATAATTTAGGTGTCATACATACACTGTACACGTGATATCAATAAATCAAGTCATTTGTAGTACAACCTGTCCTCTTACAAACAAAACGCCGTCGCTTTTCATTCTTATGCACTGCCAAGGATCCTCCCCCCCCCCCCTCCAAAAAAAAAAAAAAAAAAAAAAAAAAATTGTCATACTGTACTAGAAATAAAAGCAGCTTGTATAAGTGACATACTGTCCTGTCCTGTTTTATTCTGTTTTTGGTCCTCTGGCTTAATCTGTTAAGTTAGGAGATGACATTTTAAATTAACCGTTTTCTTGACATTTTCAAACCTTAAGAGGGTGGCCTGCATAGTAATCCTAATGTGGAACATAACAATGAATCTCTAATCTCTAGAAAAAAGATACCGAGTGTTTATATGTGTGTTGAGAGAGAGAGAGAGAGAGAGAGAGAGAGAGAGAGAGAGAGAGAGAGAGAGAGAGAGAGAGAGAGAGAGAGAGAGAGAGAGAGAGAGAGAGAGAGAGAGAGACATGCAGAGACAGAGACAGAGACAGACAGACAGACAGAGACTTAGAGAGAGAAACACACACAGACAGTTTCATAAATATTCTCATTTTATAGCTATTTGCTTTCAGTGACAGAGGTTTTTGTTATAATAGTATTGGTGTCTAACACTCACAATCTCTTTAGAAATTAAAGTGTGGCTCCAATGGAGCCGAGTTTGTTGGTTTGAGGCCAAGCCACCACCACAGGGCAGTAAGTAAGCCGTTTACTTGGAGGAGGTGTACTTGGTGACGGCCTTAGTGCCCTCAGAGACGGCGTGCTTGGCCAGTTCTCCGGGCAACAGGAGCCTTACAGCCGTCTGGATCTCCCGACTGGTAATGGTGGAACGCTTGTTGTAGTGGGCCAGGCGAGAAGCCTCGGCGGCGATGCGCTCGAAGATGTCGTTCACGAACGAGTTCATGATCGACATGGCTTTGGAAGAGATACCAGTGTCGGGGTGGACCTGCTTCAGCACTTTGTAGATGTAGATGCTGTAGCTCTCCTTCCTCCTGCGCTTCTTTTTCTTATCGCCCTTGGCAATGGCCTTCTGGGCCTTTCCGGCCTTCTTGGCAGCCTTTCCAGATGCCTTGGGTGGCATGATGATGATGCTCGTGCTGGCTGGCGTTGCGATACAATAATGAACTTTCGCGCGAGTCGAGCTTTCCTTTTATATCCCGCTCGCGACTCAGCTCAGAGCGGGTCGCGTGGCGGAGCGCGCTGATTGGTCAGTGGCGGACTCCCTTGATCCTGAGCGGGGTATATAACACGAAGCTCGATCTGCGGGCCGGCATAAAAAGATAAAGATAAAGATAAAAGGGCATAAAGAAAAGATACTTTCGACCGAAAACCTAGATCAGGCTCTCTGCACCCAGCACTGCCGGGTGGGTAAATATTAGGCAGCAACGTAGAGCCATGATTTACCGCATAAAGGTCCGGTTTCGTGACGAAACCACTTACACCGGACCCCAATTACTAAGGAAAATCGTTGACATCACGAACGCAGCCCCGTTGGACATCCGTGACGATGCTGACGGCGCTGTACTTCTTTATTCAAGCGAGCAAGCTCTGGAGCAACTGTTTGCACCAGAACACCAGGACGCCCTACGAAACGCCAACCTGATCATCACTCCTAACCGTCGCTACTTGGCTGAACGAACCATCTTCGTCAGCCACACAAGTGTCTACATCGCCACCCAAGACCCTGGTACCATACTTGATAGTATCAACACCAGAAACCCGGCTCTGACTGCTGCTACAGTCAAGGTCATCAAGAACAACGACAACCCTAGGCCTACTCTCAAGGTCACCTTCACAACAGCTGCTGCAGCTACCCAAGCTGTGGAAAATGGATTTAGATGTCTGGATATTTCCATCACACCTGACACTGTAAAGAAGGAACGGTACTACAACATTTGCCAGTGCTTTAAGTGCTACAAGTACGATCATGATACCAAGAACTGCCAACAAGCAGAGGTTAAATGCAGCATTTGTACCCAGGATCATCACTTCAAAACCTGCCGGTCAACCACCAAACTGTGCCTCAATTGTGGAGGAGCTCACACCGCCGTCTCCATGGACTGCCAAGTACGACTAGACGAAATAAATAAAACAGCATCTGCCAACCCAACAACCAATCAGCCGGCGAGCTTCAATATCCAAGCTACATCGTTTCCAGTGCTTCCCAACGCTTCTGCTCCTGCTACACAGACGTCCACACCAGGCCAGACCACCCCCCAATGGGGACCCAGGGCACAGGCGACTGCAGCTCAGCCAACCAACTTGACTGTCAACCAATCAGCGGCCTCGACCAACACCACTCTCATCCCATGCCTGATCAGTGTAGCTGAGAGAGAGGCGGGAACAGACAACGCAAAATACGTGAGAGTACTGAACAGGCTGCTCGCCCAGAACAACCTGCCTACAATGTTGATACCAGCAGACCTATTTCAACATCACAACGCTGCCTCAACCCAAACAGACGAAATTCCAACACCAACAGCAACCGCAGTCATACCGCAACCACCACCACCGGAGTCGAACCCAGCACAAGTCACCCAGGCAACAGCATCCACCCAGACTACCACCACAGCAGACAAGTCAACCTCATCACCTGCCCCCACCAGCCCGAGACGGAAGAAAATGAGAGGAAAAAGGAGACCAAAATGTCAGCAAGTGGAATCAGAATCAGATTCAGAACCAGAGTTCCTAGAAACCTTGGCTGAGACCTTCACATATGAGGCCCCAGACTTCGACCTAAACCCAAGCAAATCAAGCAAGAAAGTGCCCTGCTTTGGACTTTACCTCAATCACGGTGGCAATTTCAACGGCAATCGAAGCACAAGAATGGTCATTGCCTTAGAATGCAACAGGATCATGAACCAGCTCAAGACCACCATTCCTTACCCTGCGTTTGTCCACCACGAGACCGTGGAACGCTATGTAGACCTCTGCGCTCTGGAGAGGGAATACATCGACCCTAAATTCGACTTCAAGAGGGGACAAGTGACCTTCCTGGAAGAAGATGAAGACCCGACAGGAACACCAATACCACCGCTAACATTCGGAAAGTACATGCGAATACCTCCTGGCCGAGACACCACCAAGCAACAGTGAACTTACCTCTCACCATCTCAATAAGGAAGACGCCTCCTCCAAGCCAGACAGACCACCTCAAGTGAACCAGGACGACATCACCCTGCCCCACCACTAGCCTCCTGCCGCCCAAGAAGAACTTAAGCTACAGGCTTTGACTGAAAAAACATCTCCAATCCAAGGTGGACGGGCCACCGAACTTTCAAGCCTCCTCTCTCCACATCCAAATCCTCTTCCAAGAATTTCATCGCCCCATCCCTTCTTCCTCCCACATCCTTTCCAAGCTCTTTGGACATCAAAGCAAAGCAAAGCCGGCATAAAACACCACAAACCCACAACAGCAGCAGCAATGTCAGGACGCGGCAAGGGAGGCAAAGTGAAGGGCAAGTCAAAGTCTCGCTCCAGCAGGGCCGGACTTCAGTTCCCCGTGGGCAGAATTCACCGTCTGCTGCGTAAAGGCAACTACGCCGAACGCGTCGGTGCTGGCGCTCCTGTCTACCTGGCAGCCGTCATGGAATACCTCGCTGCCGAAGTTCTGGAGCTCGCCGGTAACGCCGCACGTGACAACAAGAAGACCCGTATCATCCCACGTCACTTGCAGTTGGCCATCCGCAACGACGAAGAACTCAACAAACTTCTGTCTGGCGTAACCATTGCACAGGGAGGTGTTCTTCCAAACATTCAGGCAGTTCTTTTGCCAAAGAAGACAGAGAAGAAGTAAGCACTTCTGCCACCCACCACGACAAATACCATAACCAGGCTCCATCCGGAGCCACACACACTTTAATAGAGAGATTCAAGTAGACAATCAACTTTCAAACATTAATAATAACATTTATATTGATTTCATTTGGAATGTGTACATAACAAACAAACAAAACAAAATTATAGGGGATATTCAGCATCACTTGGAATATTAACCAATCATATAAATCCAATATATATTTTATATTTTACTTTAAGCGAGGAATTCATATTCTATCAATTTTTAATCATACAAATGAACAAAAGCAATTCTTCACTAGACGTAATGAATGAATAAATGATCAAGGTTTTAATGTGTTTCATGAATAAATATATATATATATATATATATATATATATATATATATATATATATATATATATATATATATATATATATATATATATATATATAATATAATATAATATAATATATTATAATACTTGTGAACCAGAATATGTTTGAGCAGCAGCGATCGTGCCATTGGCCGAAGTGCAACAATTCAAATAATTTAAAGGGCCTGCTCGGGTATATAAGAGAGGCTGGGAGACTGGGGCCGGTGGTGGGTGATGGGTGATGAGTGATGGTGTGGTGTGGTGTGGTGTTGTTAAGAGTTGATTTACGGCCAGCCAGCCAGCTGCAGCCAAGGCAGGGCAGGGCAAGGCAAGGCAAGGCAAGGCAAGGCAAGGCAAGGCAAGGCAATAACAGGACAGGACAGGCAAGGCAAGGCAAGGCAAGGCAAGGCAAGGCAGGCGGGCGGGCGGGCGGGCGGGCGGGCGGGCAGCCAGCCAGCCAGGCAGGCAGGCAGGCCAGGCAGGCAGGCCAGGCAGGCCAGGCAGCAGGCAGCCAGCCAGTCAGCCAGCCAGCCAGGCAGGCCAGCCAGGCAGGCAGGCAGGCAGCCAGCCAGCCAGCCAGCCAGCCACTCCCACTTTGTATTTATATGCATTCAATTTATATTCAAACATTATATATGTTAAGGGCCTAGTTTTAGTGTTTATTTTAAAAATGACAAACATCGAGTCGTTTTACCAGTCCTTTAGCGTTAACGGTGATGCATTTTAAAACTGAACAGAAATCACCTTTTCTGGATATATCAAATATCGAATCCGCTTAATGTGCCTACAATTCAATCATTCAAAAAATACATAATTTACATCATGCCTTTTCATAGAACAGACAATAAGATTTGAGACAATAAGAACTTTAGTTTTATAACTAAAGTTGCACAATTATACCAACTCTATGGTGGCTGGGTGGTAAGGTGTGTGGCTGGTGTTTTGGAAGTCGCGAGTTCAAACGACCCAATGGGAGTACTTTTTTTTTTTTTTATGCCATACAATCTTCCTAGTACTATTATGTAGGTGTGTGTGTGTGTGTGTTTTTATTCATTCTTTGGTTTTATAGATGACATACATATTGACTCCTTTTACCGGTCCTTAATTAGGCTCTGGGGAAGCAATGGTGGTGGTGGTGGTGCATTTAAAACTAAACCAAAAATCACCAGTTCTGGACGCGTCAAATATCATATCCGCTTAATGTGTCTACAACCTAATTACTTAAAACTACACTATTTAATTCATTCATATCATGTGCATATTGGTCATTATGCTCATACAACCGACATAACAATTTATTTTCATTATTAGAATCATACATTTCATCAAGTAATACAGATACAAAGAGATTTTCTTTCTGAGAAGACCGTTAGTATTGGCTGGCTGGCAGGCAGGCAGGCAGGCATTTGAGGGTTATTATTTCGCCTGTTGATTGGGGGGAGGGTTGATGTGTTAGGGGGTTTTCGGTTAGGTGTGGTGGTGGTGATTGGTGGTGATTGGTGGTGGTGGTGATTGGTGGTGATTGGTGGTGAGTAGTGGTGGTGGTGGTGGTGGTGGTAGTAGGTGGGAGGGGGGGGGGGGGGGAAGGGGAATGATGGTCTGTGGATTCCTTCTCCGTACCCCTTACATATAAGCAAAAACATGCCTTCCTGTGGGTATAGAAACATTAACACAAATTATATCAGTAACTGATATTGTAGCCTTTTAAACAGAAAAGATTTGTACATACAAATACTTTTAAATTATCATTTATTTGTGGAAATGGCATTTACGTCATTAAATTGATACCTCAGCATCAAGTGTCCTGCAGTGGTCCAGTGGTAAAGTGTATATAAGTGATGCGTATTCTTGGAGTTGCGAGTTCAAACCCGGATTAAGCTATATATATATAATATATATATATATATATATATATATATATATATATATATATATATATATATATATATATATATATATATATACAACATGTTTTGTTTTGGTTGTTTGTTTTTGTATAAAGCCTCACACACTATATTAAGCGAGTTTGTTTTAAACATGACATACATATTAATTCATTTTACCAGGCCTTATTCCACACAACTCCGTGAATTTCCCGTGGAGCCAGCCATTCAAACAAAAACAAACGAAACAAAACAAAACAAAACAAAAAACATTATTGCCAACAGCATTTGGTGTTCCCAGGCGGTCACCCATCCAAGTACTAACCAAACCCAACGTTGCTTAACTTCGCTGATCGGACGAGAAGCGGTGTTCTCAACGTGGTATGGCCGTTGGCATGAGACTGCCTACACATTGTGGCTAATAACCAACTCTTTTTAGTCATCACGGCAGGATACGGACCTTCTTGTGGTGTCTTAATGGTAATTGTATCCTAACATATTTTTGTCTCCTTGGCATGGATATTTAACATCGTTTATTCAGTCTTGGGTTTATGTTCTTTCGCCATTTACAGACATTTTACATCTACCTACTTCCTCAGCCTACCCTGCCAATTTCTAATGAATTTGTGGATTTTCTTTTGTAATACATACATGTGTGTGCTCATCTGCTCTTCAGTTTTTATGATATTTGTCTCATCTGTCCTGCTTTATGATACTTTTACAAAGAACATGAACAAATGCTTCTATTTTAGAGAAGATATGGGATCCAGGTTTCGGAGCCGTAAAACCAACCGTCGTGATTGGTGGACGAGTTGCCAGGTTGCAGCTTCTGTACCGTGCCGGCACATAAATAGGTTCGGCTCAAGCGGCGGCAGCATCATTCCCCCGTGACTGTCTGAGCGTCTCTCATCACCTTGGTTATCTCATCATCATCATGGTAGAAGCAAAGCCTACCAAGAAGGCTGCGGCTGCTGCTGCTGCTGTGGTGGCCACCACCAGGAAACCTCGCGTCCAGGTTGCTCACCCGAAAACTAGTCAAATGGTTCTAGCCGCGGTCGCAGCACTCAAAGACCGTAAGGGCTCGTCTCTACAAGCAATCAAGAAGTACGTTGTTGCCAACAACAAAGTCGAGGCTGCCAAGATCGCCATTTACATCCGAAGATTTCTCAAGAAAGCAGTGGCTGACGGCATTCTTGTTCAGACCAAGGGAAGTGGAGCTAGTGGATCATTCAAGCTGGCCGTAGCAGAGAAGAGGGCCGTTCTAACTCCCAAGAAAGCCACCACAACCAAGAAACCATCTACAGCAGCAAAGAAGGCCGTGGTAACTCCCAAGAAAGCCGCCACAAGCAACAAACCACCTACAGCCTTGAAAAAGAAGCAGCAGCAGCAGCAGCAGCTTGTTGTTGGGAACAAAAAGCCCAAAATAAAGAGAGCTTCAAAATCTCCCAAACCACCCAAGGCAAAGAAAGCTGTCAAGAAAACAACAAAGGCAAAATAAACGACGACATGCAAGCAGCATGAATACACATGACAATAAACATCCAGGCCTCCCCCCTCAGTGGAGGGGCCTCATATGATTCCAAAAAGAGTTTAGTTTTGTAGACAAATAAATCATTACTTTTGGGGTAGATTTACTCTGTATATTATATATATATATATATATATATATATATATATATATATATATATATATATATATATATATATACACACATACATGGGTGAGGTGATATGGTACCAAAGTTTTGGGTGAGGTGATTGACATTTACACAAGATAAAACACGAACCAATGGGAATAAAAACATAAGAATGGAAGTAACTGCAGAAGGCCTATTGGCCCATAACACAAGCACTTCCTCTTGATGCTTCTATATTGGTTCGGAGTCTTGAAGCTATAATATATATATATATATATATATATATATATATATATATATATATATATATATATATATATATATATATATATATATATATATGCACACAAAACTAAATAGTCTTGTTAGACAAATTGCCCCTATTAGAGGCAAGTTGACTAACAAGCCGAATGACTGCAATTGTTTTGAATTTGAGTTAAATCTAACATAGAAATGTAATCAAACCTAACCTATGCTAACCCAAGCTAAGCTAACCTAACCTAACCTAAGCTAAGCTAACCTAACCTAACCTAACCCAGCAATTCATGATCTTAATATAATACTGTTAATTGGATAAACCAATTTGGAAAGAAATGTTCGAAAATAACAAAATTAACTGTGCTTGTTAGGAAAATTGGGCCTTGCATACTTGTCCCAATAGTGTGGTTCTCGCTTTTAGGTACGACATAAACGTATACCTAAGTTGAGAGAGAAAAAGATTCGCACTCAAACATGCATATCGATTGCCAGTCCTGAATTCTGGGTAGATATTCGTGTCCTCCCTTTTCATTTACCATCATTTGGATACTATCAAAACAGCTCTGAGAAGGATAAAATGAATAAAACGGGTAGCTCACTCATGTAAAAAGGAAGAGTTGGGAAAGATCTCTCTCTCTCTCTCTCTCTCTCCCTCACCCCCCCCCCCCCCCACCACCAATGATCCTGCTCTGCTAGTATATAACGGAACAAACCTTCCCCCCCCCCCCCACCCCTCCCTCCCCAATCAGAGTCCCTTTAAGCATGCGAGGATAAAAAATAGATTTCATAAGACCCAATGTGCTAGCTGATATCAAAACAATTTATGTTATCGTCTATTAAGCCCTTCAGTAAAAAAGTATAGGGACCTAATTAGGTCCCGTTTTGAGGTGGTGGTGGGTGGAATCGATGGATTAGCCAAGCTCTTATCCGCCGAATCCGTAGAGGGTACGACCCTGGCGCTTCAGAGCGTACACCACGTCCATGGCAGTGACGGTCTTCCTCTTGGCGTGTTCCGTGTAGGTTACAGCATCACGGATGACGTTCTCGAGGAACACCTTCAGGACGCCACGGGTCTCTTCGTAGATGAGACCCGAAATACGCTTCACGCCGCCACGACGAGCTAAGCGACGAATAGCGGGCTTGGTGATGCCCTGGATGTTGTCACGTAGCACCTTACGATGACGCTTGGCGCCACCCTTTCCGAGTCCCTTGCCTCCCTTGCCGCGTCCAGTCATGGTGTTGAAGTTGTGTGAATAATAAAATTTCGGCACGATTTCCCCAGACTATATCCCGTCAAGCGGACGTACTTGTAGCATGGCAACTCCTAACTCCTGCCTGTCCTTACTTTATGCTTGTACTCGAGCAGAAACACGGCTTTCTCACAACGCTTTCAAAACTGCAGTTGCCTACTCGTCTGTTTCACGTCTCTGTGAAATGACTTTTGCACAAATCCAAAAAATAGAGCAAAATCAGCGATAATAGTGTTTGAGGTGAGCTGCCTGTTGGCTGCAGCCAGAGGAAGGAGGGGAGGGGCAACGGGGTGACGTAGGCGAGTCGAGCAGCCAATGGCGCTCGAGCAAGCGCCTCGAGACGGCGTATATAAGCAAAAATTTTTCGGCGCCGGCCATCACAGATCACAGATCAGATCCATCACAGACTCAGCAACTAGCAACCGTCGCGGTCGGACGTGCTCGCGTTGCTCCAGCTCTTCTCTCTCGCACCCAGTACTGCAGGGTGGATAAACAATTGGCAGCAGACTTGCGTCTCTCTAGATGGTCAGACCCCACTCCTAACTTGGTATTTTATGCCGGGTAGAGACGGGAGGCCATCTTCAGTGACGTGTAGTCTTTGAGAGAGATACATCGGCCTCCAGGAAGCTCATTATGCGTCACAAACGCTTCAAGATCAGGGGTACGCCCCTCAACGAACATCCATTCTCCAAGACATCTCTCCTGAAGCTCTTTAAAGACGTTGCAGGAGTAACACCCAACGACATCAAGCAGGAAGGCACGGACATCCTTTTCTTCTTTTATAGTGAGGAGGAAGTCGACAAACTTCTGTCTTACAGCGCTAACTTCTCCAACCAACACCTTCGTCTCAACTTCCCACGCCAGTACCTGGCTGAACACTCTGTCGTTATTCACGATCTCAGTCAATGGATCGTGGAACAAGATGACGCTGATGATAGTGCGTTCATGCACGACTTCAAGGCATCAAACCCGGACCTACGGCTTCACCAAGCTCAATTCTTCAATTCAAGTCGCTCCCTGAAGCTGACCTTCGAGACGGTAACTTCGGCTACTATGGCTACCAGAAATGGAGTTTACAGCTTTGGAATTCACATTCCGCCTTTCCGTGTGAAGATGGAACGTTTTCGCATCGTCAACCAGTGCCTCCGATGCTACGAGTACACCCACTCCACCAGCAAATGTACCCAGCGGATTCAGAAGTGTAGCCTCTGCTCAGCTGACCACCATTACTCCATCTGCAAGTCTGAAACACTATGCTGCTTGCTGTGCAAAGGCGATCATCCAGCAATCTCCATACATTGTCCTCACAGACAAAACGCTATTAAAAACATGGAGAAATCCACATCTTCAACCGGAGCCAGTACCTCTGAAGCAACAAGCCAATCAGCGACCACCTCTACTTCAGGTTTCAACGCCCAAGCCGCCATCTTCCCGGAGCTCCCGGGAGGACGTCCCACTGCTACTACCAGCCAATGGGGAGCCAGCTCCCAAACGCCAACCAGCGATTCGTCGAGCCAGCCATCGCCACCGGCCCAACCAAAGACAAAGCTAATTGGGCAGAGCACAGTAAAAGCTCTGATATCAACAGCCAGAATTACTGCTGGCAATAACCCCCGAGAATTCGTGAGGCTTCTGAAAATTCTGTACAAGGCGAACGGTCTCCCTACCTTCATTGTTCCTGAGGAAGTTTTCAACGCTCCGCGTTCATCTCCAACAACTGACCCTGTAGAGGAGGATGCTGACTCTACATCCGACGACGACGATTCCGCCACTGCAATGCAGCCCTCAGATCCTGTTCGGGTACCTACAGCTCACAAGACTCTGCCTCATGTGACCCCCACTTCTGCATCAGTTCCCGTTACCAACCATGACATCACTGTGAACGCAGCCACGCTTTCTGACATACTGTCAGCTCCTGCTCCACACGCTTCTCCAGCTGCTGCTGTCCCTTCACCCGTCTCAGTGGCGAATTTCGCTGCTATCGACCCTTGGTGTGACCCTATAGAGGGTACCGACTATGCAGCACATTCTGCTGCAGTACCTGCCGCTGTTACACACCCTCCGAGAACTCTACCTTCAAGACATCAACCCTCAAGAACCCAACCTTCAAGAAATCTACCCCAGCGTGTCAACACCCCTGCTCCTCACTCATCTGATGAATCGGATGAGGACGTATCTGTCGGTACACCATCACCCCCAAGGAAAGATCACCTTCAAGCATCAACACGAACCGTGACCACCAAGACCGACAAGCCCAAAAAAAAGAACAACGATCAAAGTTTGGTGAAATCAACAAGAAAGAAGACTCCTAACGAACTGACTTAACATCATCTGACATCAAACCTCCACTGCCAGCTGCTTGCGTTCCCGGCCTCTGTGTGTATTGCAAATGACACCCCACTCACTTCTACTTTCATCTGATCAAGCTCAAATCCACGGTGGTTGGGCCACCGATCTTTCATCTCCCCTCTTCACCTCATCTCCAGATCCTTGCTCAAGATTTCTGCAACCTCGCCCCGTTCTTCCATCCCATGCTTGCCAGCTCTATGGACTTTTTAATCCGTTTAATCCGGCCATCACAAACCACAGTTGTTCACCATGGCTCGCACCAAGCAGACTGCTCGCAAGTCCACGGGAGGCAAGGCTCCTCGTAAGCAGCTGGCCACCAAGGCAGCACGCAAGTCTGCTCCTGCCACAGGGGGCGTGAAGAAGCCTCACCGTTACAGGCCCGGAACGGTCGCCCTGCGTGAGATCCGTCGTTACCAGAAGAGCACAGAGTTGCTCATCAGGAAACTTCCCTTCCAGCGTCTGGTGCGCGAGATTGCCCAGGACTTCAAGACCGATCTTCGCTTCCAGTCGTCTGCCGTCATGGCTTTACAGGAGGCATCCGAGGCTTACCTGGTCGGTCTCTTCGAGGACACTAACCTCTGTGCCATCCACGCCAAGCGTGTCACCATCATGCCAAAGGACATTCAGCTTGCTCGCCGTATCCGTGGAGAGCGTGCATAAGCTAAAACGACCACCCTAGTATACACCAAACTCGGCCCTTCTCAGGGCCAAAATATCCTTCTAAGGAGATTTCAGACATTCCTAGCATCAGTCATATGAATTAACCTTCATCTATACATATAATAAATAAATAAATACAATAATTTAGGTGTCATACATACACTGTACACGTGATATCAATAAATCAAGTCATTTGTAGTACAACCTGTCCTCTTACAAACAAAACGCCGTCGCTTTTCATTCTTATGCACTGCCAAGGATCCTCCCCCCCCCCCCCCCCCCAAAAAAAAAAAAAAAAAAAAAAAAAAAAAATTGTCATACTGTACTAGAAATAAAAGCAGCTTGTATAAGTGACATACTGTCCTGTCCTGTTTTATTCTGTTTTTGGTCCTCTGGCTTAATCTGTTAAGTTAGGAGATGACATTTTAAATTAACCGTTTTCTTGACATTTTCAAACCTTAAGAGGGTGGCCTGCATAGTAATCCTAATGTGGAACATAACAATGAATCTCTAATCTCTAGAAAAAAGATACCGAGTGTTTATATGTGTGTTGAGAGAGAGAGAGAGAGAGAGAGAGAGAGAGAGAGAGAGAGAGAGAGAGAGAGACATGCAGAGACAGAGACAGAGACAGACAGACAGACAGAGACTGAGAGAGAGAAACACACACAGACAGTTTCATAAATATTCTCATTTTATAGCTATTTGCTTTCAGTGACAGAGGTTTTTGTTATAATAGTATTGGTGTCTAACACTCACAATCTCTTTAGAAATTAAAGTGTGGCTCCAATGGAGCCGAGTTTGTTGGTTTGAGGCCAAGCCACCACCACAGGGCAGTAAGTAAGCCGTTTACTTGGAGGAGGTGTACTTGGTGACGGCCTTAGTGCCCTCAGAGACGGCGTGCTTGGCCAGTTCTCCGGGCAACAGGAGCCTTACAGCCGTCTGGATCTCCCGACTGGTAATGGTGGAACGCTTGTTGTAGTGGGCCAGGCGAGAAGCCTCGGCGGCGATGCGCTCGAAGATGTCGTTCACGAACGAGTTCATGATCGACATGGCTTTGGAAGAGATACCAGTGTCGGGGTGGACCTGCTTCAGCACTTTGTAGATGTAGATGCTGTAGCTCTCCTTCCTCCTGCGCTTCTTTTTCTTATCGCCCTTGGCAATGGCCTTCTGGGCCTTTCCGGCCTTCTTGGCAGCCTTTCCAGATGCCTTGGGTGGCATGATGATGATGCTCGTGCTGGCTGGCGTTGCGATACAATAATGAACTTTCGCGCGAGTCGAGCTTTCCTTTTATATCCCGCTCGCGACTCAGCTCAGAGCGGGTCGCGTGGCGGAGCGCGCTGATTGGTCAGTGGCGGACTCCCTTGATCCTGAGCGGGGTATATAACACGAAGCTCGATCTGCGGGCCGGCATTATGGGAAAAAGATAAAGATAAAGATAAAAGGGCATAAAGAAAAGATACTTTCGACCGAAAACCTAGATCAGGCTCTCTGCACCCAGCACTGCCGGGTGGGTAAATATTAGGCAGCAACGTAGAGCCATGATTTACCGCATAAAGGTCCGGTTTCGTGACGAAACCACTTACACCGGACCCCAATTACTAAGGAAAATCGTTGACATCACGAACGCAGCCCCGTTGGACATCCGTGACGATGCTGACGGCGCTGTACTTCTTTATTCAAGCGAGCAAGCTCTGGAGCAACTGTTTGCACCAGAACACCAGGACGCCCTACGAAACGCCAACCTGATCATCACTCCTAACCGTCGCTACTTGGCTGAACGAACCATCTTCGTCAGCCACACAAGTGTCTACATCGCCACCCAAGACCCTGGTACCATACTTGATAGTATCAACACCAGAAACCCGGCTCTGACTGCTGCTACAGTCAAGGTCATCAAGAACAACGACAACCCTAGGCCTACTCTCAAGGTCACCTTCACAACAGCTGCTGCAGCTACCCAAGCTGTGGAAAATGGATTTAGATGTCTGGATATTTCCATCACACCTGACACTGTAAAGAAGGAACGGTACTACAACATTTGCCAGTGCTTTAAGTGCTACAAGTACGATCATGATACCAAGAACTGCCAACAAGCAGAGGTTAAATGCAGCATTTGTACCCAGGATCATCACTTCAAAACCTGCCGGTCAACCACCAAACTGTGCCTCAATTGTGGAGGAGCTCACACCGCCGTCTCCATGGACTGCCAAGTACGACTAGACGAAATAAATAAAACAGCATCTGCCAACCCAACAACCAATCAGCCGGCGAGCTTCAATATCCAAGCTACATCGTTTCCAGTGCTTCCCAACGCTTCTGCTCCTGCTACACAGACGTCCACACCAGGCCAGACCACCCCCCAATGGGGACCCAGGGCACAGGCGACTGCAGCTCAGCCAACCAACTTGACTGTCAACCAATCAGCGGCCTCGACCAACACCACTCTCATCCCATGCCTGATCAGTGTAGCTGAGAGAGAGGCGGGAACAGACAACGCAAAATACGTGAGAGTACTGAACAGGCTGCTCGCCCAGAACAACCTGCCTACAATGTTGATACCAGCAGACCTATTTCAACATCACAACGCTGCCTCAACCCAAACAGACGAAATTCCAACACCAACAGCAACCGCAGTCATACCGCAACCACCACCACCGGAGTCGAACCCAGCACAAGTCACCCAGGCAACAGCATCCACCCAGACTACCACCACAGCAGACAAGTCAACCTCATCACCTGCCCCCACCAGCCCGAGACGGAAGAAAATGAGAGGAAAAAGGAGACCAAAATGTCAGCAAGTGGAATCAGAATCAGATTCAGAACCAGAGTTCCTAGAAACCTTGGCTGAGACCTTCACATATGAGGCCCCAGACTTCGACCTAAACCCAAGCAAATCAAGCAAGAAAATGCCCTGCTTTGGACTTTACCTCAATCACGGTGGCAATTTCAACGGCAATCGAAGCACAAGAATGGTCATTGCCTTAGAATGCAACAGGATCATGAACCAGCTCAAGACCACCATTCCTTACCCTGCGTTTGTCCACCACGAGACCGTGGAACGCTATGTAGACCTCTGCGCTCTGGAGAGGGAATACATCGACCCTAAATTCGACTTCAAGAGGGGACAAGTGACCTTCCTGGAAGAAGATGAAGACCCGACAGGAACACCAATACCACCGCTAACATTCGGAAAGTACATGCGAATACCTCCTGGCCGAGACACCACCAAGCAACAGTGAACTTACCTCTCACCATCTCAATAAGGAAGACGCCTCCTCCAAGCCAGACAGACCACCTCAAGTGAACCAGGACGACATCACCCTGCCCCACCACTAGCCCCCTGCCGCCCAAGAAGAACTTAAGCTACAGGCTTTGACTGAAAAAACATCTCCAATCCAAGGTGGACGGGCCACCGAACTTTCAAGCCTCCTCTCTCCACATCCAAATCCTCTTCCAAGAATTTCATCGCCCCACCCTTCTTCCTCCCACATCCTTTCCAAGCTCTTTGGACATCAAAGCAAAGCAAAGCCGGCATAAAACACCACAAACCCACAACAGCAGCAGCAATGTCAGGACGCGGCAAGGGAGGCAAAGTGAAGGGCAAGTCAAAGTCTCGCTCCAGCAGGGCCGGACTTCAGTTCCCCGTGGGCAGAATTCACCGTCTGCTGCGTAAAGGCAACTACGCCGAACGCGTCGGTGCTGGCGCTCCTGTCTACCTGGCAGCCGTCATGGAATACCTCGCTGCCGAAGTTCTGGAGCTCGCCGGTAACGCCGCACGTGACAACAAGAAGACCCGTATCATCCCACGTCACTTGCAGTTGGCCATCCGCAACGACGAAGAACTCAACAAACTTCTGTCTGGCGTAACCATTGCACAGGGAGGTGTTCTTCCAAACATTCAGGCAGTTCTTTTGCCAAAGAAGACAGAGAAGAAGTAAGCACTTCTGCCACCCACCACGACAAATACCATAACCAGGCTCCATCCGGAGCCACACACACTTTAATAGAGAGATTCAAGTAGACAATCAACTTTCAAACATTAATAATAACATTTATATTGATTTCATTTGGAATGTGTACATAACAAACAAACAAAACAAAATTATAGGGGATATTCAGCATCACTTGGAATATTAACCAATCATATAAATCCAATATATATTTTATATTTTACTTTAAGCGAGGAATTCATATTCTATCAATTTTTAATCATACAAATGAACAAAAGCAATTCTTCACTAGACGTAATGAATGAATAAATGATCAAGGTTTTAATGTGTTTCATGAATAAATATATATATATATATATATATATATATATATATATATATATATATAATATAATATAATATAATATATTATAATACTTGTGAACCAGAATATGTTTGAGCAGCAGCGATCGTGCCATTGGCCGAAGTGCAACAATTCAAATAATTTAAAGGGCCTGCTCGGGTATATAAGAGAGGCTGGGAGACTGGGGCCGGTGGTGGGTGATGGGTGATGAGTGATGGTGTGGTGTGGTGTGGTGTTGTTAAGAGTTGATTTACGGCCAGCCAGCCAGCTGCAGCCAAGGCAGGGCAGGGCAAGGCAAGGCAAGGCAAGGCAAGGCAAGGCAAGGCAAGGCAAGGCAATAACAGGACAGGACAGGCAAGGCAAGGCAAGGCAAGGCAAGCAGGCGGGCGGGCGGGCGGGCGGGCGGGCGGGCGGGCGGGCGGGCGGGCGGGCAGCCAGCCAGCCAGCCAGCCAGCCAGCCAGCCAGCCAGCCAGCCAGCCAGCCAGCCAGGCAGGCAGGCAGGCAGGCAGGCAGGCAGGCAGCCAGCCAGCCAGCCAGCCAGCCAGCCACTCCCACTTTGTATTTATATGCATTCAATTTATATTCAAACATTATATATGTTAAGGGCCTAGTTTTAGTGTTTATTTTAAAAATGACAAACATCGAGTCGTTTTACCAGTCCTTTAGCGTTAACGGTGATGCATTTTAAAACTGAACAGAAATCACCTTTTCTGGATATATCAAATATCGAATCCGCTTAATGTGCCTACAATTCAATCATTCAAAAAATACATAATTTACATCATGCCTTTTCATAGAACAGACAATAAGATTTGAGACAATAAGAACTTTAGTTTTATAACTAAAGTTGCACAATTATACCAACTCTATGGTGGCTGGGTGGTAAGGTGTGTGGCTGGTGTTTTGGAAGTCGCGAGTTCAAACGACCCAATGGGAGTACTTTTTTTTTTTTATGCCATACAATCTTCCTAGTACTATTATGTAGGTGTGTGTGTGTGTGTTTTTATTCATTCTTTGGTTTTATAGATGACATACATATTGACTCCTTTTACCGGTCCTTAATTAGGCTCTGGGGAAGCAATGGTGGTGGTGGTGGTGCATTTAAAACTAAACCAAAAATCACCAGTTCTGGACGCGTCAAATATCATATCCGCTTAATGTGTCTACAACCTAATTACTTAAAACTACACTATTTAATTCATTCATATCATGTGCATATTGGTCATTATGCTCATACAACCGACATAACAATTTATTTTCATTATTAGAATCATACATTTCATCAAGTAATACAGATACAAAGAGATTTTCTTTCTGAGAAGACCGTTAGTATTGGCTGGCTGGCAGGCAGGCAGGCATTTGAGGGTTATTATTTCGCCTGTTGATTGGGGGGAGGGTTGATGTGTTAGGGGGTTTTCGGTTAGGTGTGGTGGTGGTGATTGGTGGTGATTGGTGGTGGTGGTGATTGGTGGTGATTGGTGGTGAGTAGTGGTGGTGGTGGTGGTGGTGGTGGTGGTGGTGGTAGTAGGTGGGAGGGGGGGGGGGGGGGGGAAGGGGAATGATGGTCTGTGGATTCCTTCTCCGTACCCCTTACATATAAGCAAAAACATGCCTTCCTGTGGGTATAGAAACATTAACACAAATTATATCAGTAACTGATATTGTAGCCTTTTAAACAGAAAAGATTTGTACATACAAATACTTTTAAATTATCATTTATTTGTGGAAATGGCATTTACGTCATTAAATTGATACCTCAGCATCAAGTGTCCTGCAGTGGTCCAGTGGTAAAGTGTATATAAGTGATGCGTATTCTTGGAGTTGCGAGTTCAAACCCGGATTAAGCTATATATATATAATATATATATATATATATATATATATATATATATATATATATATATATATATATATATATATATATATATATATATATATATATATATATATACAACATGTTTTGTTTTGGTTGTTTGTTTTTGTATAAAGCCTCACACACTATATTAAGCGAGTTTGTTTTAAACATGACATACATATTAATTCATTTTACCAGGCCTTATTCCACACAACTCCGTGAATTTCCCGTGGAGCCAGCCATTCAAACAAAAACAAACGAAACAAAACAAAACAAAACAAAAAACATTATTGCCAACAGCATTTGGTGTTCCCAGGCGGTCACCCATCCAAGTACTAACCAAACCCAACGTTGCTTAACTTCGCTGATCGGACGAGAAGCGGTGTTCTCAACGTGGTATGGCCGTTGGCATGAGACTGCCTACACATTGTGGCTAATAACCAACTCTTTTTAGTCATCACGGCAGGATACGGACCTTCTTGTGGTGTCTTAATGGTAATTGTATCCTAACATATTTTTGTCTCCTTGGCATGGATATTTAACATCGTTTATTCAGTCTTGGGTTTATGTTCTTTCGCCATTTACAGACATTTTACATCTACCTACTTCCTCAGCCTACCCTGCCAATTTCTAATGAATTTGTGGATTTTCTTTTGTAATACATACATGTGTGTGCTCATCTGCTCTTCAGTTTTTATGATATTTGTCTCATCTGTCCTGCTTTATGATACTTTTACAAAGAACATGAACAAATGCTTCTATTTTAGAGAAGATATGGGATCCAGGTTTCGGAGCCGTAAAACCAACCGTCGTGATTGGTGGACGAGTTGCCAGGTTGCAGCTTCTGTACCGTGCCGGCACATAAATAGGTTCGGCTCAAGCGGCGGCAGCATCATTCCCCCGTGACTGTCTGAGCGTCTCTCATCACCTTGGTTATCTCATCATCATCATGGTAGAAGCAAAGCCTACCAAGAAGGCTGCGGCTGCTGCTGCTGCTGTGGTGGCCACCACCAGGAAACCTCGCGTCCAGGTTGCTCACCCGAAAACTAGTCAAATGGTTCTAGCCGCGGTCGCAGCACTCAAAGACCGTAAGGGCTCGTCTCTACAAGCAATCAAGAAGTACGTTGTTGCCAACAACAAAGTCGAGGCTGCCAAGATCGCCATTTACATCCGAAGATTTCTCAAGAAAGCAGTGGCTGACGGCATTCTTGTTCAGACCAAGGGAAGTGGAGCTAGTGGATCATTCAAGCTGGCCGTAGCAGAGAAGAGGGCCGTTCTAACTCCCAAGAAAGCCACCACAACCAAGAAACCATCTACAGCAGCAAAGAAGGCCGTGGTAACTCCCAAGAAAGCCGCCACAAGCAACAAACCACCTACAGCCTTGAAAAAGAAGCAGCAGCAGCAGCAGCTTGTTGTTGGGAACAAAAAGCCCAAAATAAAGAGAGCTTCAAAATCTCCCAAACCACCCAAGGCAAAGAAAGCTGTCAAGAAAACAACAAAGGCAAAATAAACGACGACATGCAAGCAGCATGAATACACATGACAATAAACATCCAGGCCTCCCCCCTCAGTGGAGGGGCCTCATATGATTCCAAAAAGAGTTTAGTTTTGTAGACAAATAAATCATTACTTTTGGGGTAGATTTACTCTGTATATTATATATATATATATATATATATATATATATATATATATATATATATATATATATATATATATATATATATATATATATATATATATATATATATATATACACACATACATGGGTGAGGTGATATGGTACCAAAGTTTTGGGTGAGGTGATTGACATTTACACAAGATAAAACACGAACCAATGGGAATAAAAACATAAGAATGGAAGTAACTGCAGAAGGCCTATTGGCCCATAACACAAGCACTTCCTCTTGATGCTTCTATATTGGTTCGGAGTCTTGAAGCTATAATATATATATATATATATATATATATATATATATATATATATATATATATATATATATATATATATATATATATATATATATATATATATATATATATATATATGCACACAAAACTAAATAGTCTTGTTAGACAAATTGCCCCTATTAGAGGCAAGTTGACTAACAAGCCGAATGACTGCAATTGTTTTGAATTTGAGTTAAATCTAACATAGAAATGTAATCAAACCTAACCTATGCTAACCCAAGCTAAGCTAACCTAACCTAACCTAAGCTAAGCTAACCTAACCTAACCTAACCCAGCAATTCATGATCTTAATATAATACTGTTAATTGGATAAACCAATTTGGAAAGAAATGTTCGAAAATAACAAAATTAACTGTGCTTGTTAGGAAAATTGGGCCTTGCATACTTGTCCCAATAGTGTGGTTCTCGCTTTTAGGTACGACATAAACGTATACCTAAGTTGAGAGAGAAAAAGATTCGCACTCAAACATGCATATCGATTGCCAGTCCTGAATTCTGGGTAGATATTCGTGTCCTCCCTTTTCATTTACCATCATTTGGATACTATCAAAACAGCTCTGAGAAGGATAAAATGAATAAAACGGGTAGCTCACTCATGTAAAAAGGAAGAGTTGGGAAAGATCTCTCTCTCTCTCTCTCTCTCCCTCACCCCCCCCCCCCCACCACCAATGATCCTGCTCTGCTAGTATATAACGGAACAAACCTTCCCCCCCCCCCCCACCCCTCCCTCCCCAATCAGAGTCCCTTTAAGCATGCGAGGATAAAAAATAGATTTCATAAGACCCAATGTGCTAGCTGATATCAAAACAATTTATGTTATCGTCTATTAAGCCCTTCAGTAAAAAAGTATAGGGACCTAATTAGGTCCCGTTTTGAGGTGGTGGTGGGTGGAATCGATGGATTAGCCAAGCTCTTATCCGCCGAATCCGTAGAGGGTACGACCCTGGCGCTTCAGAGCGTACACCACGTCCATGGCAGTGACGGTCTTCCTCTTGGCGTGTTCCGTGTAGGTTACAGCATCACGGATGACGTTCTCGAGGAACACCTTCAGGACGCCACGGGTCTCTTCGTAGATGAGACCCGAAATACGCTTCACGCCGCCACGACGAGCTAAGCGACGAATAGCGGGCTTGGTGATGCCCTGTATGTTGTCACGTAGCACCTTACGATGACGCTTGGCGCCACCCTTTCCGAGTCCCTTGCCTCCCTTGCCGCGTCCAGTCATGGTGTTGAAGTTGTGTGAATAATAAAATTTCGGCACGATTTCCCCAGACTATATCCCGTCAAGCGGACGTACTTGTAGCATGGCAACTCCTAACTCCTGCCTGTCCTTACTTTATGCTTGTACTCGAGCAGAAACACGGCTTTCTCACAACGCTTTCAAAACTGCAGTTGCCTACTCGTCTGTTTCACGTCTCTGTGAAATGACTTTTGCACAAATCCAAAAAATAGAGCAAAATCAGCGATAATAGTGTTTGAGGTGAGCTGCCTGTTGGCTGCAGCCAGAGGAAGGAGGGGAGGGGCAACGGGGTGACGTAGGCGAGTCGAGCAGCCAATGGCGCTCGAGCAAGCGCCTCGAGACGGCGTATATAAGCAAAAATTTTTCGGCGCCGGCCATCACCTACAGGTACCTACAGCTCACAAGACTCTGCCTCATGTGACCCCCACTTCTGCATCAGTTCCCGTTACCAACCATGACATCACTGTGAACGCAGCCACGCTTTCTGACATACTGTCAGCTCCTGCTCCACACGCTTCTCCAGCTGCTGCTGTCCCTTCACCCGTCTCAGTGGCGAATTTCGCTGCTATCGACCCTTGGTGTGACCCTATAGAGGGTACCGACTATGCAGCACCTTCTGCTGCAGTACCTACCGCTGTTACACACCCTCCGAGAACTCTACCTTCAAGACATCAACCCTCAAGAACCCAACCTTCAAGAAATCTACCCCAGCGTGTCAACACCCCTGCTCCTCACTCATCTGATGAATCGGATGAGGACGTATCTGTCGGTACACCATCACCCCCAAGGAAAGATCACCTTCAAGCATCAACACGAACCGTGACCACCAAGACCGACAAGCCCAAAAAAAAAGAACAACGATCAAAGTTTGGTGAAATCAACAAGAAAGAAGACTCCTAACGAACTGACTTAACATCATCTGACATCAAACCTCCACTGCCAGCTGCTTGCGTTCCCGGCCTCTGTGTGTATTGCAAATGACACCCCACTCAATTCTACTTTCATCTGATCAAGCTCAAATCCACGGTGGTTGGGCCACCGATCTTTCATCTCCCCTCTTCACCTCATCCCCGGATCCTTGCTCAAGATTTCTGCAGCCTCGCCCCGTTCTTCCATCCCCTACTTGCCAGCTCTATGGACTTTTTAATCCGTTAATCCGGCCATCACAAACCACAGTTGTTCACCATGGCTCGCACCAAGCAGACTGCTCGCAAGTCCACGGGAGGCAAGGCTCCTCGTAAGCAGCTGGCCACCAAGGCAGCACGCAAGTCTGCTCCTGCCACAGGGGGCGTGAAGAAGCCTCACCGTTACAGGCCCGGAACGGTCGCCCTGCGTGAGATCCGTCGTTACCAGAAGAGCACAGAGTTGCTCATCAGGAAACTTCCCTTCCAGCGTCTGGTGCGCGAGATTGCCCAGGACTTCAAGACCGATCTTCGCTTCCAGTCGTCTGCCGTCATGGCTTTACAGGAGGCATCCGAGGCTTACCTGGTCGGTCTCTTCGAGGACACTAACCTCTGTGCCATCCACGCCAAGCGTGTCACCATCATGCCAAAGGACATTCAGCTTGCTCGCCGTATCCGTGGAGAGCGTGCATAAGCTAAAACGACCACCCTAGTATACACCAAACTCGGCCCTTCTCAGGGCCAAAATATCCTTCTAAGGAGATTTCAGACATTCCTAGCATCAGTCATATGAATTAACCTTCATCTATACATATAATAAATAAATAAATACAATAATTTAGGTGTCATACATACACTGTACACGTGATATCAATAAATCAAGTCATTTGTAGTACAACCTGTCCTCTTACAAACAAAACGCCGTCGCTTTTCATTCTTATGCACTGCCAAGGATCCTCCCCCCCCCCCCTCCAAAAAAAAAAAAAAAAAAAAAAAAAAAATTGTCATACTGTACTAGAAATAAAAGCAGCTTGTATAAGTGACATACTGTCCTGTCCTGTTTTATTCTGTTTTTGGTCCTCTGGCTTAATCTGTTAAGTTAGGAGATGACATTTTAAATTAACCGTTTTCTTGACATTTTCAAACCTTAAGAGGGTGGCCTGCATAGTAATCCTAATGTGGAACATAACAATGAATCTCTAATCTCTAGAAAAAAGATACCGAGTGTTTATATGTGTGTTGAGAGAGAGAGAGAGAGAGAGAGAGAGAGAGAGAGAGAGAGAGAGAGAGAGAGAGAGAGAGAGAGAGAGAGAGAGAGAGAGAGAGAGAGAGAGAGAGACATGCAGAGACAGAGACAGAGACAGACAGACAGACAGAGACTGAGAGAGAGAAACACACACAGACAGTTTCATAAATATTCTCATTTTATAGCTATTTGCTTTCAGTGACAGAGGTTTTTGTTATAATAGTATTGGTGTCTAACACTCACAATCTCTTTAGAAATTAAAGTGTGGCTCCAATGGAGCCGAGTTTGTTGGTTTGAGGCCAAGCCACCACCACAGGGCAGTAAGTAAGCCGTTTACTTGGAGGAGGTGTACTTGGTGACGGCCTTAGTGCCCTCAGAGACGGCGTGCTTGGCCAGTTCTCCGGGCAACAGGAGCCTTACAGCCGTCTGGATCTCCCGACTGGTAATGGTGGAACGCTTGTTGTAGTGGGCCAGGCGAGAAGCCTCGGCGGCGATGCGCTCGAAGATGTCGTTCACGAACGAGTTCATGATCGACATGGCTTTGGAAGAGATACCAGTGTCGGGGTGGACCTGCTTCAGCACTTTGTAGATGTAGATGCTGTAGCTCTCCTTCCTCCTGCGCTTCTTTTTCTTATCGCCCTTGGCAATGGCCTTCTGGGCCTTTCCGGCCTTCTTGGCAGCCTTTCCAGATGCCTTGGGTGGCATGATGATGATGCTCGTGCTGGCTGGCGTTGCGATACAATAATGAACTTTCGCGCGAGTCGAGCTTTCCTTTTATATCCCGCTCGCGACTCAGCTCAGAGCGGGTCGCGTGGCGGAGCGCGCTGATTGGTCAGTGGCGGACTCCCTTGATCCTGAGCGGGGTATATAACACGAAGCTCGATCTGCGGGCCGGCATAAAAAGATAAAGATAAAGATAAAAGGGCATAAAGAAAAGATACTTTCGACCGAAAACCTAGATCAGGCTCTCTGCACCCAGCACTGCCGGGTGGGTAAATATTAGGCAGCAACGTAGAGCCATGATTTACCGCATAAAGGTCCGGTTTCGTGACGAAACCACTTACACCGGACCCCAATTACTAAGGAAAATCGTTGACATCACGAACGCAGCCCCGTTGGACATCCGTGACGATGCTGACGGCGCTGTACTTCTTTATTCAAGCGAGCAAGCTCTGGAGCAACTGTTTGCACCAGAACACCAGGACGCCCTACGAAACGCCAACCTGATCATCACTCCTAACCGTCGCTACTTGGCTGAACGAACCATCTTCGTCAGCCACACAAGTGTCTACATCGCCACCCAAGACCCTGGTACCATACTTGATAGTATCAACACCAGAAACCCGGCTCTGACTGCTGCTACAGTCAAGGTCATCAAGAACAACGACAACCCTAGGCCTACTCTCAAGGTCACCTTCACAACAGCTGCTGCAGCTACCCAAGCTGTGGAAAATGGATTTAGATGTCTGGATATTTCCATCACACCTGACACTGTAAAGAAGCAACGGTACTACAACATTTGCCAGTGCTTTAAGTGCTACAAGTACGATCATGATACCAAGAACTGCCAACAAGCAGAGGTTAAATGCAGCATTTGTACCCAGGATCATCACTTCAAAACCTGCCGGTCAACCACCAAACTGTGCCTCAATTGTGGAGGAGCTCACACCGCCGTCTCCATGGACTGCCAAGTACGACTAGACGAAATAAATAAAACAGCATCTGCCAACCCAACAACCAATCAGCCGGCGAGCTTCAATATCCAAGCTACATCGTTTCCAGTGCTTCCCAACGCTTCTGCTCCTGCTACACAGACGTCCACACCAGGCCAGACCACCCCCCAATGGGGACCCAGGGCACAGGCGACTGCAGCTCAGCCAACCAACTTGACTGTCAACCAATCAGCGGCCTCGACCAACACCACTCTCATCCCATGCCTGATCAGTGTAGCTGAGAGAGAGGCGGGAACAGACAACGCAAAATACGTGAGAGTACTGAACAGGCTGCTCGCCCAGAACAACCTGCCTACAATGTTGATACCAGCAGACCTATTTCAACATCACAACGCTGCCTCAACCCAAACAGACGAAATTCCAACACCAACAGCAACCGCAGTCATACCGCAACCACCACCACCGGAGTCGAACCCAGCACAAGTCACCCAGGCAACAGCATCCACCCAGACTACCACCACAGCAGACAAGTCAACCTCATCACCTGCCCCCACCAGCCCGAGACGGAAGAAAATGAGAGGAAAAAGGAGACCAAAATGTCAGCAAGTGGAATCAGAATCAGATTCAGAACCAGAGTTCCTAGAAACCTTGGCTGAGACCTTCACATATGAGGCCCCAGACTTCGACCTAAACCCAAGCAAATCAAGCAAGAAAATGCCCTGCTTTGGACTTTACCTCAATCACGGTGGCAATTTCAACGGCAATCGAAGCACAAGAATGGTCATTGCCTTAGAATGCAACAGGATCATGAACCAGCTCAAGACCACCATTCCTTACCCTGCGTTTGTCCACCACGAGACCGTGGAACGCTATGTAGACCTCTGCGCTCTGGAGAGGGAATACATCGACCCTAAATTCGACTTCAAGAGGGGACAAGTGACCTTCCTGGAAGAAGATGAAGACCCGACAGGAACACCAATACCACCGCTAACATTCGGAAAGTACATGCGAATACCTCCTGGCCGAGACACCACCAAGCAACAGTGAACTTACCTCTCACCATCTCAATAAGGAAGACGCCTCCTCCAAGCCAGACAGACCACCTCAAGTGAACCAGGACGACATCACCCTGCCCCACCACTAGCCCCCTGCCGCCCAAGAAGAACTTAAGCTACAGGCTTTGACTGAAAAAACATCTCCAATCCAAGGTGGACGGGCCACCGAACTTTCAAGCCTCCTCTCTCCACATCCAAATCCTCTTCCAAGAATTTCATCGCCCCACCCTTCTTCCTCCCACATCCTTTCCAAGCTCTTTGGACATCAAAGCAAAGCAAAGCCGGCATAAAACACCACAAACCCACAACAGCAGCAGCAATGTCAGGACGCGGCAAGGGAGGCAAAGTGAAGGGCAAGTCAAAGTCTCGCTCCAGCAGGGCCGGACTTCAGTTCCCCGTGGGCAGAATTCACCGTCTGCTGCGTAAAGGCAACTACGCCGAACGCGTCGGTGCTGGCGCTCCTGTCTACCTGGCAGCCGTCATGGAATACCTCGCTGCCGAAGTTCTGGAGCTCGCCGGTAACGCCGCACGTGACAACAAGAAGACCCGTATCATCCCACGTCACTTGCAGTTGGCCATCCGCAACGACGAAGAACTCAACAAACTTCTGTCTGGCGTAACCATTGCACAGGGAGGTGTTCTTCCAAACATTCAGGCAGTTCTTTTGCCAAAGAAGACAGAGAAGAAGTAAGCACTTCTGCCACCCACCACGACAAATACCATAACCAGGCTCCATCCGGAGCCACACACACTTTAATAGAGAGATTCAAGTAGACAATCAACTTTCAAACATTAATAATAACATTTATATTGATTTCATTTGGAATGTGTACATAACAAACAAACAAAACAAAATTATAGGGGATATTCAGCATCACTTGGAATATTAACCAATCATATAAATCCAATATATATTTTATATTTTACTTTAAGCGAGGAATTCATATTCTATCAATTTTTAATCATACAAATGAACAAAAGCAATTCTTCACTAGACGTAATGAATGAATAAATGATCAAGGTTTTAATGTGTTTCATGAATAAATATATATATATATATATATATATATATATATATATATATATATATATATATATATATATATATATATATATAATATAATATAATATAATATATTATAATACTTGTGAACCAGAATATGTTTGAGCAGCAGCGATCGTGCCATTGGCCGAAGTGCAACAATTCAAATAATTTAAAGGGCCTGCTCGGGTATATAAGAGAGGCTGGGAGACTGGGGCCGGTGGTGGGTGATGGGTGATGAGTGATGGTGTGGTGTGGTGTGGTGTTGTTAAGAGTTGATTTACGGCCAGCCAGCCAGCTGCAGCCAAGGCAGGGCAGGGCAAGGCAAGGCAAGGCAAGGCAAGGCAAGGCAAGGCAAGGCAAGGCAATAACAGGACAGGACAGGCAAGGCAAGGCAAGGCAAGGCAAGCAGGCGGGCGGGCGGGCGGGCGGGCGGGCGGGCGGGCAGCCAGCCAGCCAGCCAGCCAGCCAGCCAGCCAGCCAGCCAGCCAGCCAGCCAGCCAGGCAGGCAGGCAGGCAGGCAGGCAGGCAGGCAGCCAGCCAGCCAGCCAGCCAGCCAGCCACTCCCACTTTGTATTTATATGCATTCAATTTATATTCAAACATTATATATGTTAAGGGCCTAGTTTTAGTGTTTATTTTAAAAATGACAAACATCGAGTCGTTTTACCAGTCCTTTAGCGTTAACGGTGATGCATTTTAAAACTGAACAGAAATCACCTTTTCTGGATATATCAAATATCGAATCCGCTTAATGTGCCTACAATTCAATCATTCAAAAAATACATAATTTACATCATGCCTTTTCATAGAACAGACAATAAGATTTGAGACAATAAGAACTTTAGTTTTATAACTAAAGTTGCACAATTATACCAACTCTATGGTGGCTGGGTGGTAAGGTGTGTGGCTGGTGTTTTGGAAGTCGCGAGTTCAAACGACCCAATGGGAGTACTTTTTTTTTTTTTATGCCATACAATCTTCCTAGTACTATTATGTAGGTGTGTGTGTGTGTGTGTTTTTATTCATTCTTTGGTTTTATAGATGACATACATATTGACTCCTTTTACCGGTCCTTAATTAGGCTCTGGGGAAGCAATGGTGGTGGTGGTGGTGCATTTAAAACTAAACCAAAAATCACCAGTTCTGGACGCGTCAAATATCATATCCGCTTAATGTGTCTACAACCTAATTACTTAAAACTACACTATTTAATTCATTCATATCATGTGCATATTGGTCATTATGCTCATACAACCGACATAACAATTTATTTTCATTATTAGAATCATACATTTCATCAAGTAATACAGATACAAAGAGATTTTCTTTCTGAGAAGACCGTTAGTATTGGCTGGCTGGCAGGCAGGCAGGCAGGCATTTGAGGGTTATTATTTCGCCTGTTGATTGGGGGGAGGGTTGATGTGTTAGGGGGTTTTCGGTTAGGTGTGGTGGTGGTGATTGGTGGTGATTGGTGGTGGTGGTGATTGGTGGTGATTGGTGGTGAGTAGTGGTGGTGGTGGTGGTGGTGGTGGTGGTGGTAGTAGGTGGGAGGGGGGGGGGGGGGGAAGGGGAATGATGGTCTGTGGATTCCTTCTCCGTACCCCTTACATATAAGCAAAAACATGCCTTCCTGTGGGTATAGAAACATTAACACAAATTATATCAGTAACTGATATTGTAGCCTTTTAAACAGAAAAGATTTGTACATACAAATACTTTTAAATTATCATTTATTTGTGGAAATGGCATTTACGTCATTAAATTGATACCTCAGCATCAAGTGTCCTGCAGTGGTCCAGTGGTAAAGTGTATATAAGTGATGCGTATTCTTGGAGTTGCGAGTTCAAACCCGGATTAAGCTATATATATATATATATATATATATATATATATATATATATATATATATATATATATATATATATATATATATATATATATATATATATATATATACAACATGTTTTGTTTTGGTTGTTTGTTTTTGTATAAAGCCTCACACACTATATTAAGCGAGTTTGTTTTAAACATGACATACATATTAATTCATTTTACCAGGCCTTATTCCACACAACTCCGTGAATTTCCCGTGGAGCCAGCCATTCAAACAAAAACAAACGAAACAAAACAAAACAAAACAAAAAACATTATTGCCAACAGCATTTGGTGTTCCCAGGCGGTCACCCATCCAAGTACTAACCAAACCCAACGTTGCTTAACTTCGCTGATCGGACGAGAAGCGGTGTTCTCAACGTGGTATGGCCGTTGGCATGAGACTGCCTACACATTGTGGCTAATAACCAACTCTTTTTAGTCATCACGGCAGGATACGGACCTTCTTGTGGTGTCTTAATGGTAATTGTATCCTAACATATTTTTGTCTCCTTGGCATGGATATTTAACATCGTTTATTCAGTCTTGGGTTTATGTTCTTTCGCCATTTACAGACATTTTACATCTACCTACTTCCTCAGCCTACCCTGCCAATTTCTAATGAATTTGTGGATTTTCTTTTGTAATACATACATGTGTGTGCTCATCTGCTCTTCAGTTTTTATGATATTTGTCTCATCTGTCCTGCTTTATGATACTTTTACAAAGAACATGAACAAATGCTTCTATTTTAGAGAAGATATGGGATCCAGGTTTCGGAGCCGTAAAACCAACCGTCGTGATTGGTGGACGAGTTGCCAGGTTGCAGCTTCTGTACCGTGCCGGCACATAAATAGGTTCGGCTCAAGCGGCGGCAGCATCATTCCCCCGTGACTGTCTGAGCGTCTCTCATCACCTTGGTTATCTCATCATCATCATGGTAGAAGCAAAGCCTACCAAGAAGGCTGCGGCTGCTGCTGCTGCTGTGGTGGCCACCACCAGGAAACCTCGCGTCCAGGTTGCTCACCCGAAAACTAGTCAAATGGTTCTAGCCGCGGTCGCAGCACTCAAAGACCGTAAGGGCTCGTCTCTACAAGCAATCAAGAAGTACGTTGTTGCCAACAACAAAGTCGAGGCTGCCAAGATCGCCATTTACATCCGAAGATTTCTCAAGAAAGCAGTGGCTGACGGCATTCTTGTTCAGACCAAGGGAAGTGGAGCTAGTGGATCATTCAAGCTGGCCGTAGCAGAGAAGAGGGCCGTTCTAACTCCCAAGAAAGCCACCACAACCAAGAAACCATCTACAGCAGCAAAGAAGGCCGTGGTAACTCCCAAGAAAGCCGCCACAAGCAACAAACCACCTACAGCCTTGAAAAAGAAGCAGCAGCAGCAGCAGCTTGTTGTTGGGAACAAAAAGCCCAAAATAAAGAGAGCTTCAAAATCTCCCAAACCACCCAAGGCAAAGAAAGCTGTCAAGAAAACAACAAAGGCAAAATAAACGACGACATGCAAGCAGCATGAATACACATGACAATAAACATCCAGGCCTCCCCCCTCAGTGGAGGGGCCTCATATGATTCCAAAAAGAGTTTAGTTTTGTAGACAAATAAATCATTACTTTTGGGGTAGATTTACTCTGTATATTATATATATATATATATATATATATATATATATATATATATATATATATATATACACACATACATGGGTGAGGTGATATGGTACCAAAGTTTTGGGTGAGGTGATTGACATTTACACAAGATAAAACACGAACCAATGGGAATAAAAACATAAGAATGGAAGTAACTGCAGAAGGCCTATTGGCCCATAACACAAGCACTTCCTCTTGATGCTTCTATATTGGTTCGGAGTCTTGAAGCTATAATATATATATATATATATATATATATATATATATATATATATATATATATATATATATATATATATATATATGCACACAAAACTAAATAGTCTTGTTAGACAAATTGCCCCTATTAGAGGCAAGTTGACTAACAAGCCGAATGACTGCAATTGTTTTGAATTTGAGTTAAATCTAACATAGAAATGTAATCAAACCTAACCTATGCTAACCCAAGCTAAGCTAACCTAACCTAACCTAAGCTAAGCTAACCTAACCTAACCTAACCCAGCAATTCATGATCTTAATATAATACTGTTAATTGGATAAACCAATTTGGAAAGAAATGTTCGAAAATAACAAAATTAACTGTGCTTGTTAGGAAAATTGGGCCTTGCATACTTGTCCCAATAGTGTGGTTCTCGCTTTTAGGTACGACATAAACGTATACCTAAGTTGAGAGAGAAAAAGATTCGCACTCAAACATGCATATCGATTGCCAGTCCTGAATTCTGGGTAGATATTCGTGTCCTCCCTTTTCATTTACCATCATTTGGATACTATCAAAACAGCTCTGAGAAGGATAAAATGAATAAAACGGGTAGCTCACTCATGTAAAAAGGAAGAGTTGGGAAAGATCTCTCTCTCTCTCTCTCTCTCTCCCTCACCCCCCCCCCCCACCACCAATGATCCTGCTCTGCTAGTATATAACGGAACAAACCTTCCCCCCCCCCCCCCACCCCTCCCTCCCCAATCAGAGTCCCTTTAAGCATGCGAGGATAAAAAATAGATTTCATAAGACCCAATGTGCTAGCTGATATCAAAACAATTTATGTTATCGTCTATTAAGCCCTTCAGTAAAAAAGTATAGGGACCTAATTAGGTCCCGTTTTGAGGTGGTGGTGGGTGGAATCGATGGATTAGCCAAGCTCTTATCCGCCGAATCCGTAGAGGGTACGACCCTGGCGCTTCAGAGCGTACACCACGTCCATGGCAGTGACGGTCTTCCTCTTGGCGTGTTCCGTGTAGGTTACAGCATCACGGATGACGTTCTCGAGGAACACCTTCAGGACGCCACGGGTCTCTTCGTAGATGAGACCCGAAATACGCTTCACGCCGCCACGACGAGCTAAGCGACGAATAGCGGGCTTGGTGATGCCCTGGATGTTGTCACGTAGCACCTTACGATGACGCTTGGCGCCACCCTTTCCGAGTCCCTTGCCTCCCTTGCCGCGTCCAGTCATGGTGTTGAAGTTGTGTGAATAATAAAATTTCGGAATGAATGAATGAATTAAATATAGGTCAAGATACCCTAATGGGTGAGCGTGGAAGTGGGGATAGGGGAAGAATTAGTGGGGGTGAGAGGAAGGGTTTCAGTATGAGGTAAAGTGCCAGGGCTAGACCCAGCTGCATGGCATTGAAATCGTTATGACCAGACTAGGCAGTGAAGGCAAGGAATCGGATCTGTGACAACATTTCGTCTTTTCTGAGCACCCACGGAGACACCAGCCCTCAGCTGGGTGTGCCCTGGAGGCTCACAACAGATGTGGTCTTTGATCTGTCAATCAGCATCGCGGCCCACCCAAGGCACCAGAAAACGGGAGCTAGTTGGTCCCCCCCTAAAGAGGGGGGAGAAGAGTTAGGAGGTTATAGTTGGAAGTTTGGTGATTTGAGTAGTGATATTATAGGAGAGGGGTTATGTAAAGGACGGAGCAGGAGGTGGATCGTCGATCAGGTTAAAGAGGTTGTGCGTATGTCTGGGTCTGCTTAGGACGTTTCTGAGGAACGTGTCGTAGTTGTCATGATAGGTGAGAATTCTGTCAATCTGTTTCTTCCCCATAGTATCCCAGGTTATGTTCAGAGGTGGGATGTTCGCCCTCTCATGCAGGGCCTCACTGGTGGTGAAGTCCTGCCAATGGGTATCGAACACCCATCTCAGAGCCCTGTTCTGGGTACGCTGGAGTTTCTTCCTATTTGTTGGTGCTGCAAGTGTGAGTGGGATCGGTGCATATGTTAGGAGTGGGAGAATAAGTGTTTTGTATAAGTAGAGCTTGGTGGCTTGGGAGGCATGTTTAAGTGGGTAGAGTTTTGATAGGGCGTTTGAGGCTATAGCTTTCTTGGGTGTTATGTGTGTGTGAAAGCGAAGGTTAAAGTCTAGTGTGAGTCCAAGTACTGTGGTTTTGTTGACTCTTGGGATCTGTGTTGCATCTGGTGATTGAGAGTAGAGTTTTACTGGGTCAGGGTTACGTCGTTTGTTGTAGAAAAAGTATGTTATTTTTGACTTGTTGGGGTTTGTTTTTATTCGCCAGTCGTGTTCCCAGAGGGTGACTTTGTCTATTTCTTGTTGTGCTTTCCGTGTGAGGGCGTTAATCGTATAGTCTGTGATCAGTTGGGTTACGTCGTCAGCGTAGCAAAGGGTCATTGATGTCCAGTATACTGGGTCAGGGATGTCGTTTATATAGAGTATGTATAAGGTTGGTGAAAGAACTGAGCCCTGAGGGACACCTGCATTTAGGTTGAAATAACCCGACAGCTTGCTGAGGAACTTGATCTGCATCTTTCTATTTGTTAGAAAGCTGCAAAGTAGCCTCTGCATGTTATCAGATAGTTGAAACAGAGTGCAGAGTTTGTAACGCAGGCCGTCGTGCCATACGGTGTCAAAAGCTTTTTCGACGTCCTTTGCAATGAGGGCCGTCTTGGCCCTTTGGTGTTTATTTATGGAGAGGTAGTTTGTTATTATGTTCAGTGCGTCTTGTGTTGAGCGGTGTTGTCTGAAGCCAAATTGTTTGTCTGTCAATATGTTTTTGTGTTCTAGGTGATTCCTGAGTTTATGATTAATGAGTTTTTCGTATACTTTTCCTAATGTCTCTAGTAAGCTGATCGGTCTGTAGTTCTTAGGGTCTGTCGGGGATTTTTGGGGTTTTGGAATGAGGATTGCTGTGGCTTCTTTGAATGGGCTTGGGAAATATCCTGATGCTAGTGAGGCGTTGTAGACGTCTGTGAGTGCAAAGATTAGGGGGTCTGGAAGTTGCTTGAGGAGAGCTTGGCCAATGCCAGAGGCTCCTGGGGCTTTACGTCTGGTGTTCTTGAGCATGAGTTTAACTTCTTCAGGTAGTATTGATTCTGTGAGGTCACTTTCTAAGTCGTCTAGTGTCGTGAGGTCAATGGTAGGGTAGTGTGTGATGGCATGAGGGTTGTGTCGTATCCATGTTTCTACTCTGTTTATGTTTTGTATTGCTGTTGGTTGTGGGGGGTGGGGATTGAAGATGTCCTGCCAGTGTTGTTTGAATATGCCTATTACTTCTGAGGGATCGGTGTAGTTTTGATTGTTGTGAGTGATGTATGTAAAGGCAGAAGAGGAGGAGTTTCCTCTGATCCTCTTTATGAAGTTCCAGAATTGTTGTGGAGTTGTTTTTCTTTGTATTTCAGCTTTATGTATGAGTTTCTCCCAGTTGTTAGCATGGTCTTGGTCAAGGCTGTTGAGTATGTGGTTTTTGAGTATAGTGAGGTCTGTGTTTACTTGATTGTATCTGTGAAGGTTGTGGGTGAATCTGTTGTGATAGCAGGAGAGTAGCCTTTTTGTTCTGATCGAAGGAAAAAAGGAGTATCTAGTTTTGTGGGTTGTTTTTGGAATGGTAGCATCAGCTGCTTGTATGATGTTATTCTGGATGGTGAGGACTTGGGAATCTATGTCTGTGTGTGGTTTGTCTTGGAAGTTGTAGGGCTGTGTGCTGGCAGTTAGGTGTTGTTTGAAGGCTTCCCAGTCTGCATTTTGATAGTCATATTGTGGGGTGGCTGGGATGAGTATGGGGTTGCTGGAGAGTGTGAGTGATATGGGTATGTGATCTGAGCCAGTGAGGGGTCCGGGTGTGATGTAGTGTTGTAGGTGAGTGCCTGCTCTGTTGGTGAGGATTAGATCTGGTCTCCCAGTTCCATTGTGTGTGTAGGTTGTTTGGAAGTCAGGGCCAAGGAAGGTGAGGTGTTTGTTTTGGTGGAGTTGGTGTAGTTGTTGACCGTGCATGTTGTGTTGGCGATGGTTGAATGTTTGGTGTTTTGCATTTAGGTCTGCTAGGAGGAAGACTGGTATGTGTGTGTGGTTGAAGAGAGTGTTTAGGTCCTGGAGGGGGAGACCCAAGTTTGGACGAATGTATGTGGTACCAATGATCATCTGCCCGTGTTGAGTGTGAATGCGGACTGCTAGGAAGTGTTTGTGTTGCCAGTTGGTAGTGAGGAGGTCATGTTTATAGGTGTTCTTTATTAGAATAGCAACCCCTTCGTAAGCTTCATCAGGAGATTGGTATGTTGTGAAGCCAAAATGTCTAATTTTGTGAGAGTTCGTCACGCATGTGCTGTTTAGTAGCAGCACATCCGGTCTTTCATTCTCCACAAAGTTAGCAATTAGGTGTCTGATGTTGTAATATGCTCTAACGTTAAATTGTGTGATTTTCATATTTATTGACTTGTTGGGGGAGTGTTTGTGGCATTTGAACCGGAGGGGTTCTCCTTTGTGGATTGATTCGTTGTGTAGACAGATTTGGTAATTATAGATTTGGGTAGGAGATATGTATGGCGTCCGTTTTTCATGGTGTCTGGTATGAATTTAGGAAGTTTTGGTGTAGGGGTGAGGGAGTGGTCTGGGGAGGTGTTATTCCTCTTGGCTGAGAAAGACACGTTTTGGGGCAAATTTTGTGGGATTTTGGGCTTTGTACCTGTGTGGTATTGGGTTAGGGGCGTGAGGTTGGCTAGCGTGTTGGGCGTGAGGTGAGTTGACGTGTTGGGCGTGTGGGCTAAGGTGAGGGAGGTTACATGTTTCTTGGTATCTGATTTCTTTTTAATTGATGGGTTGGTTTTCTTGTGTATTGGGGTTGTTCGTCTTGCATGCAGAAATTTTTTGTTTTGTTTAGGTGAGTTTGTTCTTTTCACTTGAAGAGTTGTTTTGTGTTTTGGTGAACTTGATCTTTTTGACTGAAGAGGGGTAGCTGTCATGGGGAGCATGGTCTGTGAGAAGCAGTTAGAGGCCTGGGTGTCAGGGGAGGGTGTAGATGGTTCTGTGTTTGGTGTTTGGGGGGTGATGGGGGGAGGGGGTGGTGTTGGGTTTGTTGTCTGTGAGGTGGTGAGGGGTGGGGGCGAGAGTAGGGGTGGTACTGGGTTTGATGCCTGGGGGGTGATGGGGGGTGGGGAAGAGAGTAGGGGTGGTGCTGGGTTTTCTGTCTGGGAGGTGATGAGAGGTGGGGGTTGTACTGGGTTTGTTGCCTGGGGTGTGATAGAAGGTGGGGAAGAGGGTGTGGGTGGTGCTGGGTTTTTTGTCTGGGAGGTGGTGAGGGGTGGGGGTGGTACTGGGTTTGATGCCTGGAGTGTTATAAGGGGTGGGGGTGATACTGGGTTTGGTGTCTGGGGAGTAATAAGGGGTGGTGGTGGTGTAAGTGCTTGTGGGGTGATGGGGGGAGGTGTTAGGGGTTGTACTGGTTGTGACGCCAAGCTGGGAGGGATGACTATTGGAGGGAGGTTGTTTGCTAGTAGGATTTGTTGGATGTTGGAAATTGCCTTCCTCGTGTCTCCTTGTGCTGATATCTGTGCTATTATGATAGCTGCCACTATTCTCAGGGTGTCGTCTGTTGTTGGGTGAGGGGGGGGAGGGGGGGCCTGAGTATGGTGGTTTGCGAGATGGTGTCCGCTGGTGGTGTGGGTTTGGAGAGGTGGGAAACCTGGGGGGGTGGGGAGCAGGGCACCTCTACCTTGAGGGTTGATGGGTATTGTTTGAGCATTTTGGGGAAGTGTGTTGGGGCGGTGAAGCTGGTTAGTGAGGTTTTGGGGATAAAGCTGGCGTGCTGTCTGGGCATGATATTGGGGTAGTGTGTTTTGGGTCTTATTCCTCATTGCCTTGATGAGTTGCACCCTGATTTTGCAATTGTGGTGGGTGGCAGGATGGTTTTCACCACAGTTTATACAGCATCGTGTTCCTTCTGTGCAATCTTTCCAGAAATGTCCTTTGTTGGCGCATAAGGAGCAGGCTTGTTCCTTTTCCTTGCATTGCCTGGTGGTATGGTTGAATCCATAGCACCTGAAGCATTGTGTAATGGACTGGTATGTGCTCATCTTGAAGTTATAATGTGGGATGGAAATGTGGTCTGCTTTAAAGCCATGTGTGAGGAGGGATTCAGCTTCAGTGGGGGAGGAGCAACGGATTCTGAGGATCTTTGTGTTTGGTGGGTGGAAGAGATCTTCTATGATGATGTTGTTGGCTTTTCCGATGTCGGCAGTACGTTGTTTGTCTAAAGTTGTAATCGTGGAGAGGAGGGTGGTGTCTACGTTGAAGGCAACAGCAGTGCAATTATGTTTCTGTTCCAGTGTCAGTGCAGGGGTGAGTCCAAGTGTCTGTAGTCCTGTTCGGGCTTTGGGGGTGAGGCAAGCATAGAGGTCAGATTCAGAGGGTAGAAAGAGCTTTATTCCTTTGTCAATGGGGGTGATGGAGGTGTAAGGAGTCTGGGTGATCATGTAGATTTTCTGTCCTATTCCGTCAGGGTCAAGGGGAGGATCAAGAGCATAGAGGAGGCGAAGGCAGTGCATTTTAGGTGAGGTAGTGGTCTGGTGGAGGAGGTGGTGGTGGGTTGACTCAGCTGGGTAGCTGCGATCTCCGTGGAGCTGTGGATCTTAGGCTCGTGAGCTGTGGGTTGGAGCTCGGTTGTCAGAGGCGTAATTCCGGGTTCTTAGCAGGCTAATTGAACCCGGTTCGGCACAAATACAAAGTATTCGTGAGTCCTGAAGGTGTTACTCAAGGGCAACCCCCACTGCTAGTTGACTCGCACTATCACGAGGTTCTAGCAGTGGATCGGCATAGCAAACAAGCCAGGCAGGGAGACACAGGGCGCAAGCACGTGCTGTGGCCCCACCTGGGAGGAAAGGACGAATACCCCACTGCACTTTCACCGCACAGGGGGTAGGTCCCGGCCTGAAGAGGAAGAAATGTTTAGCAGAGGAGAGAAAGAGTGCTATATACGGCAATACACATTACGTAAGTTAGGCCATCCAGCTGTCCCTGGTTTTATTCAGGGTGGCAGTACGGGTTGGCCCACTAGGGTAATGTATCTTTGCACGTGTTTTCGGCACGATTTCCCCAGACTATATCCCGTCAAGCGGACGTACTTGTAGCATGGCAACTCCTAACTCCTGCCTGTCCTTACTTTATGCTTGTACTCGAGCAGAAACACGGCTTTCTCACAACGCTTTCAAAACTGCAGTTGCCTACTCGTCTGTTTCACGTCTCTGTGAAATGACTTTTGCACAAATCCAAAAAATAGAGCAAAATCAGCGATAATAGTGTTTGAGGTGAGCTGCCTGTTGGCTGCAGCCAGAGGAAGGAGGGGAGGGGCAACGGGGTGACGTAGGCGAGTCGAGCAGCCAATGGCGCTCGAGCAAGCGCCTCGAGACGGCGCATATAAGCAAAAAATTTTCGGCGCCGGCCATCACAAACCACAGTTGTTCACCATGGCTCGCACCAAGCAGACTGCTCGCAAGTCCACGGGAGGCAAGGCTCCTCGTAAGCAGCTGGCCACCAAGGCAGCACGCAAGTCTGCTCCTGCCACAGGGGGCGTGAAGAAGCCTCACCGTTACAGGCCCGGAACGGTCGCCCTGCGTGAGATCCGTCGTTACCAGAAGAGCACAGAGTTGCTCATCAGGAAACTTCCCTTCCAGCGTCTGGTGCGCGAGATTGCCCAGGACTTCAAGACCGATCTTCGCTTCCAGTCGTCTGCCGTCATGGCTTTACAGGAGGCATCCGAGGCTTACCTGGTCGGTCTCTTCGAGGACACTAACCTCTGTGCCATCCACGCCAAGCGTGTCACCATCATGCCAAAGGACATTCAGCTTGCTCGCCGTATCCGTGGAGAGCGTGCATAAGCTAAAACGACCACCCTAGTATACACCAAACTCGGCCCTTCTCAGGGCCAAAATATCCTTCTAAGGAGATTTCAGACATTCCTAGCATCAGTCATATGAATTAACCTTCATCTATACATATAATAAATAAATAAATACAATAATTTAGGTGTCATACATACACTGTACACGTGATATCAATAAATCAAGTCATTTGTAGTACAACCTGTCCTCTTACAAACAAAACGCCGTCGCTTTTCATTCTTATGCACTGCCAAGGATCCTCCCCCCCCCCCCCCCCCCAAAAAAAAAAAAAAAAAAAAAAAAAAAATTGTCATACTGTACTAGAAATAAAAGCAGCTTGTATAAGTGACATACTGTCCTGTCCTGTTTTATTCTGTTTTTGGTCCTCTGGCTTAATCTGTTAAGTTAGGAGATGACATTTTAAATTAACCGTTTTCTTGACATTTTCAAACCTTAAGAGGGTGGCCTGCATAGTAATCCTAATGTGGAACATAACAATGAATCTCTAATCTCTAGAAAAAAGATACCGAGTGTTTATATGTGTGTTGAGAGAGAGAGAGAGAGAGAGAGAGAGAGAGAGAGAGAGAGAGAGAGAGAGAGAGAGAGAGAGAGAGAGAGAGAGAGAGAGAGACATGCAGAGACAGAGACAGAGACAGACAGACAGACAGAGACTGAGAGAGAGAAACACACACAGACAGTTTCATAAATATTCTCATTTTATAGCTATTTGCTTTCAGTGACAGAGGTTTTTGTTATAATAGTATTGGTGTCTAACACTCACAATCTCTTTAGAAATTAAAGTGTGGCTCCAATGGAGCCGAGTTTGTTGGTTTGAGGCCAAGCCACCACCACAGGGCAGTAAGTAAGCCGTTTACTTGGAGGAGGTGTACTTGGTGACGGCCTTAGTGCCCTCAGAGACGGCGTGCTTGGCCAGTTCTCCGGGCAACAGGAGCCTTACAGCCGTCTGGATCTCCCGACTGGTAATGGTGGAACGCTTGTTGTAGTGGGCCAGGCGAGAAGCCTCGGCGGCGATGCGCTCGAAGATGTCGTTCACGAACGAGTTCATGATCGACATGGCTTTGGAAGAGATACCAGTGTCGGGGTGGACCTGCTTCAGCACTTTGTAGATGTAGATGCTGTAGCTCTCCTTCCTCCTGCGCTTCTTTTTCTTATCGCCCTTGGCAATGGCCTTCTGGGCCTTTCCGGCCTTCTTGGCAGCCTTTCCAGATGCCTTGGGTGGCATGATGATGATGCTCGTGCTGGCTGGCGTTGCGATACAATAATGAACTTTTGCGCGAGTCGAGCTTTCCTTTTATATCCCGCTCGCGACTCAGCTCAGAGCGGGTCGCGTGGCGGAGCGCGCTGATTGGTCAGTGGCGGACTCCCTTGATCCTGAGCGGGGTATATAACACGAAGCTCGATCTGCGGGCCGGCATAAAGATAAAGAAAAGATAAAAGGGCATAAAGAAAAGATAACCGAAAACCTAGATCAGGCTCTCTGCACCCAGCACTGCCGGGTGGGTAAATATTAGGCAGCAACGTAGAGCCATGATTTACCGCATAAAGGTCCGGTTTCGTGACGAAACCACTTACACCGGACCCCAATTACTAAGGAAAATCGTTGACATCACGAACGCAGCCCCGTTGGACATCCGTGACGATGCTGACGGCGCTGTACTTCTTTATTCAAGCGAGCAAGCTCTGGAGCAACTGTTTGCACCAGAACACCAGGACGCCCTACGAAACGCCAACCTGATCATCACTCCTAACCGTCGCTACTTGGCTGAACGAACCATCTTCGTCAGCCACACAAGTGTCTACATCGCCACCCAAGACCCTGGTACCATACTTGATAGTATCAACACCAGAAACCCGGCTCTGACTGCTGCTACAGTCAAGGTCATCAAGAACAACGACAACCCTAGGCCTACTCTCAAGGTCACCTTCACAACAGCTGCTGCAGCTACCCAAGCTGTGGAAAATGGATTTAGATGTCTGGATATTTCCATCACACCTGACACTGTAAAGAAGGAACGGTACTACAACATTTGCCAGTGCTTTAAGTGCTACAAGTACGATCATGATACCAAGAACTGCCAACAAGCAGAGGTTAAATGCAGCATTTGTACCCAGGATCATCACTTCAAAACCTGCCGGTCAACCACCAAACTGTGCCTCAATTGTGGAGGAGCTCACACCGCCGTCTCCATGGACTGCCAAGTACGACTAGACGAAATAAATAAAACAGCATCTGCCAACCCAACAACCAATCAGCCGGCGAGCTTCAATATCCAAGCTACATCGTTTCCAGTGCTTCCCAACGCTTCTGCTCCTGCTACACAGACGTCCACACCAGGCCAGACCACCCCCCAATGGGGACCCAGGGCACAGGCGACTGCAGCTCAGCCAACCAACTTGACTGTCAACCAATCAGCGGCCTCGACCAACACCACTCTCATCCCATGCCTGATCAGTGTAGCTGAGAGAGAGGCGGGAACAGACAACGCAAAATACGTGAGAGTACTGAACAGGCTGCTCGCCCAGAACAACCTGCCTACAATGTTGATACCAGCAGACCTATTTCAACATCACAACGCTGCCTCAACCCAAACAGACGAAATTCCAACACCAACAGCAACCGCAGTCATACCGCAACCACCACCACCGGAGTCGAACCCAGCACAAGTCACCCAGGCAACAGCATCCACCCAGACTACCACCACAGCAGACAAGTCAACCTCATCACCTGCCCCCACCAGCCCGAGACGGAAGAAAATGAGAGGAAAAAGGAGACCAAAATGTCAGCAAGTGGAATCAGAATCAGATTCAGAACCAGAGTTCCTAGAAACCTTGGCTGAGACCTTCACATATGAGGCCCCAGACTTCGACCTAAACCCAAGCAAATCAAGCAAGAAAATGCCCTGCTTTGGACTTTACCTCAATCACGGTGGCAATTTCAACGGCAATCGAAGCACAAGAATGGTCATTGCCTTAGAATGCAACAGGATCATGAACCAGCTCAAGACCACCATTCCTTACCCTGCGTTTGTCCACCACGAGACCGTGGAACGCTATGTAGACCTCTGCGCTCTGGAGAGGGAATACATCGACCCTAAATTCGACTTCAAGAGGGGACAAGTGACCTTCCTGGAAGAAGATGAAGACCCGACAGGAACACCAATACCACCGCTAACATTCGGAAAGTACATGCGAATACCTCCTGGCCGAGACACCACCAAGCAACAGTGAACTTACCTCTCACCATCTCAATAAGGAAGACGCCTCCTCCAAGCCAGACAGACCACCTCAAGTGAACCAGGACGACATCACCCTGCCCCACCACTAGCCCCCTGCCGCCCAAGAAGAACTTAAGCTACAGGCTTTGACTGAAAAAACATCTCCAATCCAAGGTGGACGGGCCACCGAACTTTCAAGCCTCCTCTCTCCACATCCAAATCCTCTTCCAAGAATTTCATCGCCCCACCCTTCTTCCTCCCACATCCTTTCCAAGCTCTTTGGACATCAAAGCAAAAAGCAAAGCCGGCATAAAACACCACAAACCCACAACAGCAGCAGCAATGTCAGGACGCGGCAAGGGAGGCAAAGTGAAGGGCAAGTCAAAGTCTCGCTCCAGCAGGGCCGGACTTCAGTTCCCCGTGGGCAGAATTCACCGTCTGCTGCGTAAAGGCAACTACGCCGAACGCGTCGGTGCTGGCGCTCCTGTCTACCTGGCAGCCGTCATGGAATACCTCGCTGCCGAAGTTCTGGAGCTCGCCGGTAACGCCGCACGTGACAACAAGAAGACCCGTATCATCCCACGTCACTTGCAGTTGGCCATCCGCAACGACGAAGAACTCAACAAACTTCTGTCTGGCGTAACCATTGCACAGGGAGGTGTTCTTCCAAACATTCAGGCAGTTCTTTTGCCAAAGAAGACAGAGAAGAAGTAAGCACTTCTGCCACCCACCACGACAAATACCATAACCAGGCTCCATCCGGAGCCACACACACTTTAATAGAGAGATTCAAGTAGACAATCAACTTTCAAACATTAATAATAACATTTATATTGATTTCATTTGGAATGTGTACATAACAAACAAACAAAACAAAATTATAGGGGATATTCAGCATCACTTGGAATATTAACCAATCATATAAATCCAATATATATTTTATATTTTACTTTAAGCGAGGAATTCATATTCTATCAATTTTTAATCATACAAATGAACAAAAGCAATTCTTCACTAGACGTAATGAATGAATAAATGATCAAGGTTTTAATGTGTTTCATGAATAAATATATATATATATATATATATATATATATATATATATATATATATATATATATATATATATATATATATATATATATATATATAATATAATATAATATAATATATTATAATACTTGTGAACCAGAATATGTTTGAGCAGCAGCGATCGTGCCATTGGCCGAAGTGCAACAATTCAAATAATTTAAAGGGCCTGCTCGGGTATATAAGAGAGGCTGGGAGACTGGGGCCGGTGGTGGGTGATGGGTGATGAGTGATGGTGTGGTGTGGTGTGGTGTTGTTAAGAGTTGATTTACGGCCAGCCAGCCAGCTGCAGCCAAGGCAGGGCAGGGCAAGGCAAGGCAAGGCAAGGCAAGGCAAGGCAAGGCAAGGCAATAACAGGACAGGACAGGCAAGGCAAGGCAAGGCAAGGCAAGCAGGCGGGCGGGCGGGCGGGCGGGCGGGCGGGCGGGCGGGCGGGCGGGCAGCCAGCCAGCCAGCCAGCCAGCCAGCCAGCCAGCCAGCCAGCCAGCCAGGCAGGCAGGCAGGCAGGCAGGCAGGCAGGCAGGCAGGCAGCCAGCCAGCCAGCCAGCCAGCCAGCCACTCCCACTTTGTATTTATATGCATTCAATTTATATTCAAACATTATATATGTTAAGGGCCTAGTTTTAGTGTTTATTTTAAAAATGACAAACATCGAGTCGTTTTACCAGTCCTTTAGCGTTAACGGTGATGCATTTTAAAACTGAACAGAAATCACCTTTTCTGGATATATCAAATATCGAATCCGCTTAATGTGCCTACAATTCAATCATTCAAAAAATACATAATTTACATCATGCCTTTTCATAGAACAGACAATAAGATTTGAGACAATAAGAACTTTAGTTTTATAACTAAAGTTGCACAATTATACCAACTCTATGGTGGCTGGGTGGTAAGGTGTGTGGCTGGTGTTTTGGAAGTCGCGAGTTCAAACGACCCAATGGGAGTACTTTTTTTTTTTTTATGCCATACAATCTTCCTAGTACTATTATGTAGGTGTGTGTGTGTGTGTTTTTATTCATTCTTTGGTTTTATAGATGACATACATATTGACTCCTTTTACCGGTCCTTAATTAGGCTCTGGGGAAGCAATGGTGGTGGTGGTGGTGCATTTAAAACTAAACCAAAAATCACCAGTTCTGGACGCGTCAAATATCATATCCGCTTAATGTGTCTACAACCTAATTACTTAAAACTACACTATTTAATTCATTCATATCATGTGCATATTGGTCATTATGCTCATACAACCGACATAACAATTTATTTTCATTATTAGAATCATACATTTCATCAAGTAATACAGATACAAAGAGATTTTCTTTCTGAGAAGACCGTTAGTATTGGCTGGCTGGCAGGCAGGCAGGCATTTGAGGGTTATTATTTCGCCTGTTGATTGGGGGGAGGGTTGATGTGTTAGGGGGTTTTCGGTTAGGTGTGGTGGTGGTGATTGGTGGTGATTGGTGGTGGTGGTGATTGGTGGTGATTGGTGGTGAGTAGTGGTGGTGGTGGTGGTGGTGGTGGTAGTAGGTGGGAGGGGGGGGGGGGGGAAGGGGAATGATGGTCTGTGGATTCCTTCTCCGTACCCCTTACATATAAGCAAAAACATGCCTTCCTGTGGGTATAGAAACATTAACACAAATTATATCAGTAACTGATATTGTAGCCTTTTAAACAGAAAAGATTTGTACATACAAATACTTTTAAATTATCATTTATTTGTGGAAATGGCATTTACGTCATTAAATTGATACCTCAGCATCAAGTGTCCTGCAGTGGTCCAGTGGTAAAGTGTATATAAGTGATGCGTATTCTTGGAGTTGCGAGTTCAAACCCGGATTAAGCTATATATATATAATATATATATATATATATATATATATATATATATATATATATATATATATATATATATATATATATATATATATATATATATATATACAACATGTTTTGTTTTGGTTGTTTGTTTTTGTATAAAGCCTCACACACTATATTAAGCGAGTTTGTTTTAAACATGACATACATATTAATTCATTTTACCAGGCCTTATTCCACACAACTCCGTGAATTTCCCGTGGAGCCAGCCATTCAAACAAAAACAAACGAAACAAAACAAAACAAAACAAAAAACATTATTGCCAACAGCATTTGGTGTTCCCAGGCGGTCACCCATCCAAGTACTAACCAAACCCAACGTTGCTTAACTTCGCTGATCGGACGAGAAGCGGTGTTCTCAACGTGGTATGGCCGTTGGCATGAGACTGCCTACACATTGTGGCTAATAACCAACTCTTTTTAGTCATCACGGCAGGATACGGACCTTCTTGTGGTGTCTTAATGGTAATTGTATCCTAACATATTTTTGTCTCCTTGGCATGGATATTTAACATCGTTTATTCAGTCTTGGGTTTATGTTCTTTCGCCATTTACAGACATTTTACATCTACCTACTTCCTCAGCCTACCCTGCCAATTTCTAATGAATTTGTGGATTTTCTTTTGTAATACATACATGTGTGTGCTCATCTGCTCTTCAGTTTTTATGATATTTGTCTCATCTGTCCTGCTTTATGATACTTTTACAAAGAACATGAACAAATGCTTCTATTTTAGAGAAGATATGGGATCCAGGTTTCGGAGCCGTAAAACCAACCGTCGTGATTGGTGGACGAGTTGCCAGGTTGCAGCTTCTGTACCGTGCCGGCACATAAATAGGTTCGGCTCAAGCGGCGGCAGCATCATTCCCCCGTGACTGTCTGAGCGTCTCTCATCACCTTGGTTATCTCATCATCATCATGGTAGAAGCAAAGCCTACCAAGAAGGCTGCGGCTGCTGCTGCTGTGGTGGCCACCACCAGGAAACCTCGCGTCCAGGTTGCTCACCCGAAAACTAGTCAAATGGTTCTAGCCGCGGTCGCAGCACTCAAAGACCGTAAGGGCTCGTCTCTACAAGCAATCAAGAAGTACGTTGTTGCCAACAACAAAGTCGAGGCTGCCAAGATCGCCATTTACATCCGAAGATTTCTCAAGAAAGCAGTGGCTGACGGCATTCTTGTTCAGACCAAGGGAAGTGGAGCTAGTGGATCATTCAAGCTGGCCGTAGCAGAGAAGAGGGCCGTTCTAACTCCCAAGAAAGCCACCACAACCAAGAAACCATCTACAGCAGCAAAGAAGGCCGTGGTAACTCCCAAGAAAGCCGCCACAAGCAACAAACCACCTACAGCCTTGAAAAAGAAGCAGCAGCAGCAGCTTGTTGTTGGGAACAAAAAGCCCAAAATAAAGAGAGCTTCAAAATCTCCCAAACCACCCAAGGCAAAGAAAGCTGTCAAGAAAACAACAAAGGCAAAATAAACGACGACATGCAAGCAGCATGAATACACATGACAATAAACATCCAGGCCTCCCCCCTCAGTGGAGGGGCCTCATATGATTCCAAAAAGAGTTTAGTTTTGTAGACAAATAAATCATTACTTTTGGGGTAGATTTACTCTGTATATTATATATATATATATATATATATATATATATATATATATATATATATATATATATATATATATATATATATATATATATATACACACATACATGGGTGAGGTGATATGGTACCAAAGTTTTGGGTGAGGTGATTGACATTTACACAAGATAAAACACGAACCAATGGGAATAAAAACATAAGAATGGAAGTAACTGCAGAAGGCCTATTGGCCCATAACACAAGCACTTCCTCTTGATGCTTCTATATTGGTTCGGAGTCTTGAAGCTATAATATATATATATATATATATATATATATATATATATATATATATATTGTGACGATAATCTCCTTCAAGAGATTGAGCCTGCTCTTCCCTCCAAAATTACGTCTTCACAATTATATAAAAAGACTATGGAAGAAATGTCCAACAACGACAACAACACCAGCACCAGCAAGGCTTGCCAGGGTGAGCAGAAACGTATGCAACCAGCCACCTGTTCGACCTCCAACCACCAAACTACCCGTTGATCGCTACGGCTCCGCTGATTGGTCGCCGGTCTGGCTGCACCTGCACTCGCCCCCAATACTACCTGATGTCTGGGGTCGCCCCAACATCAGTCCTCAGAATGTTCCGTGCTTTCGTAGCCAGCACTCCTCCCAGCTAGACGTTAGCGTGTACTGAGAGAGGTGGTGGCTTTAAGCCAATATTCCAGCACCTCCCACTTAACTTTTGTGTTGCACTTCTTATTTTGCCTTAACGTAACTTTTCATTGTGTCATTTAAGTATTCTTATTATTTTGATTCATTGATTTTATTATACATATTTGTTTGTGCATTATTTTCATGTTTTGATTTATTTAACGTAATTAAAATTTCATTGTTAAAGTTTTACTTGTGTTTTGTGTGTCTTCTCCTTACCTTACCACAGACGAAGTTCCAGTTTTTCTATTTTTTTTTATAACTATGTGACGAGGCCATACCCCTAGCCTTAAACAGCCGAACACCAACGCGTTACCGTCACAAGTTATATGGGGGCCCTGTCCTAGGAGCCTCACTCAGGTACTGGTGCCAAGTGGTAATTTATGGTAAGCGTATTTAACTTTGTTAACGTAGCTTTACTATTTTTCATTCAATTTCATTTTTTATAAGGTGCGGTGTATTGTGCATTACGAGAGTAACATATAGTGAAGGTGAGACAACTTTGGATTACGTGGTGACTGTAGGCCTCAGTCATACTCTTAATTGGTCATCTCTCCCTCCTTGTTATTACTCGTATTTACCATCTATGTCCCTTGAATATTTCTCATTCTGACAGATCATCATATTGGTACCCTGGTACTGTGGTCTGCCCCGGGTCAAGAGTACCCAATCTTCTGCAATCTGACTGTAGGAGGACAAAGAGGGCCATAGTTCCTCTAGCTCGAACTTTAGTTGCTGAATTGGGACCTCAGCAGCAGTTCTCGTCACAAGTTGACACCTCGCACCCCTACACGTCAGTCAGAGATGATGATACATACAACGGTAGGGAATTAGCTTATTTTTTCAGAGCACAAAAGTTCGCTAATTCTGTAAGTATCATATTAAATTCAGTAGGAAAAACTTGCTTTATGTCCTATAGAGACTTGGCAAGGTATGCCTACATCCTTGGACTACCAATTTTACTTTTGAAGCATTTAACTGTTTCATTTGTTTTCGAAACTTTGTTTCATTTGTTAGTAGGATTTTCTTGCCCTTATTCTCTTACATGAGTACCGGGTACAAGATTTCCTGCGCCCTTGATTTAATTTAATATCTTTCACTTAACGTTAAATTGTTAAAGATCACACAGGATAGGTACCAGTTGCCACGTTGTCCTGTTTCTGACATTTCATTATTGAACATTCGTGTACCTTTATTTGCTAATTTCACCATGTTTCGTCTCCAAACTTTCCGTGCAAATCCAGCAGGTGAAATAGGGACTTTAAGTCGTGCCAAGAGGACTGAACTACAAACTCTTGCACATGAGTATCAACTAGAAGTTCCCTACCAAGCCAACAAAAATGACCTACACAACCTGTTGCTGGATTACTATTTAGAGCAAGGTAAGATAGACTCTGAAACTCATGAAACTTACTATATTGCAGATAAAACTGATTTGGCAACGCTGAAACTCAAACTAGAGCTGGCCAAGATTGAACGTGAGCAGCAAAGGGAAGCCCGTGAACAGCAAAGGGAAGCAGCTGACATACGAAGGGAAGAGATCGCCCTCAAGGAACGTGAGTTGGCAATGCTCCGTGAACGTGAACGAGTACAGCTTGAAACACTCCAGGAGCGGGAACGCTTACAGCTTGAAACCAAACAACGCGAGTTGGAAATACAACGCGAACATGACAAGCAACAAGCGACTCTGGCTCTTGAGTGTCGTCAACGGGAATACACGTTGGAAACTTCACACCTCGCTCAACGCCAGCAAGCTACTGCCAATCTTCCCGTCAGTTTTAATATATCACATGCAAGTAAGTTAATGCCATCCTTTGTAGAAGCAGAAGTTGATGTTTTTTTCACCACCTTTGAAACCCTTGCTAATCAACTCAGTTGGCCTGTCGACCAATGGGCCACACTTCTCAGAGTCCATCTTACAGGTAGAGCTGCAGTCACACTCAGTACTTTGGCGTCTGAGAATGACTACTACACTCTGAAACAAGCAGTGTTAGACGCCTACCTACTTTCCACCGAAAGTTATAGAAGGAAATTCCGTGACCACCTGAAGGCAAGTACCACTACCTTCCTTGAGTTTGCTAACACGAAACGGAGGTATTTCATGAAATGGCTGGAAGCAGCACATGTCTCTACTTTTGCAGAACTCGTCAACCTGATGCTTGTTGAAGAATTCTTGAGACGTGTGCCGCCTCCTGTCCGCCTCTACTTAGCAGATAAAGAAGAAACCGACTACCTGAAGTGTGCTAAGTCGGCTGACACTTACAGCCTCATCCACCGGCTGACACCTGAACCATCCTCCAGTAAGAAGTCTTGGTACAGTTACGAGAAGGTGAGCCCCGATCAAGCTGGTTCACAACTGTACTGCAAGTATTGTAGACTCTATGGACATACCATAGACAAGTGTGGTAAGTCTCAATACAAGGGAACCACTGACCAACAACGACCCAAACCAACTCCTCCTAAGTCCGGTAAGCCTGTGATGAATGTTGGTGTTGATGTTAATGATCTTTCTCTTTTCAGTAACCACCTGTATACTGGAACTGTCTCTGCCAACGGTTCAAATCCGGAGGGACGTTTCAAATTGAAGATCTTGAGGGACACAGCGGCTCTACAATCGATCATCTTGAAGTCGGCTGTGCCCAACATAGTCTACACCGGGGAAACAGTCTTCATCACTGACCTCACTGCTACTACTCCATACCCTCTCGCCAGAGTCCACCTGGATTGTCCCTACGTGAACGGGGAAGTCCAAGTCGCCGTCAGGGAAAAGCCTTTTCCCATGCCTGGAGTGCAACTTCTCCTAGGCAACGACTTGGCAGAAGACCTGCAACCGACCAACCTGATCGTCATGGACAAACCCCAGGTGTGTAACTCTGTGCCAATAAATCCTATTCTCGAGTATGTTCCAGCAGAGGTTCAAGAGAGTGATGAAGTTTCTCCTCCGGTTCTCGTGACCACCCGTGCACAAGCCGCACGTCCACAGCCAGCTGACTCTACTGCTACCGCTGTCCCTCAAGACCCTCAGAAACTACCCCCGCATCTGACCAAGTTGGAGTTCCGTAAGTTGCAGAGGGAAGATCTTACTTTAACACCATTGTTTTTCCAGGCTGAGACTCAACCCGACAGTATTCCTGGGTTCTTCCTAGAGAACGACTTGCTCTACCGCAGATATAGACCCAGTAAACTGAAGGAGGAGGACGATTGGGCCAACACCGAACAACTTGTGATTCCCACCAGCCTGCGGCCCACTATTCTACACCTGGCCCATGGAGCATTCTCCCACTACGGCTTCAACAAGACTTACCATGGGATTCGTCAAGACTACTACTGGCCAGGTATGGTAAACAACGTCAAACAGTACGTAAAACAGTGTCATACATGTCAGATGGCAGGCAAACCGAACGTCTCCATTCCCAGAGCACCACTGATTCCCATACAGGTGCCTGCGGAACCTTTCCACAGACTCATAATAGACTGTGTTGGTCCTTTACCTCGGACCAGTTCAGGTAACGCCTACATCCTAACCATCCTGTGTCCTACCACCAGATTTCCCATAGCAGTTCCAGTGAAGAACATCACGGCTGCTACGGTTATCAAACATCTATTGAAGATCTTCACTCAATACGGATTTCCCAGGGAGATTCAAAGTGACTGTGGCACCAACTTCACCAGTGATCTCTTCAAAAGGACACTGGAGGAGTTCAACATCAAACAGGTATTGTCCAGCCCCTATCATCCTGCTTCACAGGGTTCTCTTGAACGTAGTCATCAGACCATCAAAGCACTCTTGAAAAAGTTTTGTAGTGAAACCTCAAAGGATTGGGATAAGCAGATTGACCTAATAATGTGTATTTTCAGAAGTCTCCCCAATGAGTCCCTAGGAGTATCTCCTTATGAGATGCTCTACGGCCGTAAGTGCCGTACTCCCCTTAAGGCTTTCAAAGACTCTCTCAGAGATGCCACCTTCAGTGAGCATCAGAATGTGCCCCAGTTTCTTCAAAACCTTCAACACATTCTAGAGAGAGTCCACCGCTTTGCCCATGATAATCTATTGAAAGCCCAGGTGAGAATGAAGACTCATTACGACCAGACCAGCAAAGTAAGAAAATTCAAGCCGGGAGACTTCGTCCTTGCTTATTTCCCTATCCCAGGTTCACCTTTACAAAACAGATTTTCAGGACCTTACTGCGTCAAAGAGTGCAGGAATAATAATAATTATGTGATAGAGACTCCAGATAGGCGGCGGAAGACCCAGCTGTGCCACGTCAACCTCCTGAAGCAATATAATGGTACTCCTCCCACTGTCTTGATTAACTATTCCACATTCACAGAACCCTACATCCACAGTGAGACCTTCCCAGCTTCTCCTCCCGAAAGCACTGACAAGGAGTCAGCGCTTTCTAATTCCGAAATCCTTAATGATCTTCCCAAATACTTTCAGGATAATCATAGTGCACCTCTCGTCAAGATCTTCAGAGAACATCAAGAGTTGTTCAGAGATGATCCCCAAGAGTGTAATGTTACCCAGCACGACATCCAACTGCTCCCCGACACCCGGCCGATTCGTCAACCCTTCTACCGAATCAGCCCGAGCAAGAAGGAAGTCATGCGTGCTGAGGTGCAATACCTTTTGGATCATGGACTGGCTACACCTTGTGAGTCCCCCTGGGCCTCACCTTGTATCTTGGTGCCCAAACCCCAAGGTAAGGTGCGGTTGTGCACTGACTATCGAAAACTGAACTCTGTCACTGTCAAGGATGCTTACCCCTTGCCAAGGATAGATGACATCCTTGATGCCATTGGTAGTGCCCAGTACTTGTCCCAAGTGGACTTGCTTAAGGGGTACTATCAAGTGTGTCTAACGGAGCGCGCTAAAGAGATATCTGCCTTCATCACTCCTTTTGGACTTTTCAGATATGAACGCCTTCCTTTCGGACTATGTAATGCCCCGGCCACCTTTCAAAGAGCTGTCAACCGTGTCATCCAGGGCTTGGATAACACATACGCCTACCTGGACGATATCGTCGTAGCCTCCAACTCCTGGAGTGAACATCTGCTCCAGCTGCGACGTCTGTTCTCCAAGCTCCTGACAGCCGGCCTCACCATCAACCTGGGCAAGTCCACTTTCGCGAAAGGTAAAGTGCGTTATCTGGGTCATGTTATTGGGAGTGGCAGCATAGCTCCGTTAGACTCACACACTCAAGCCATCCTACAGTATCCACAGCCTACCACCAGGAAGCAGCTCCTGCGCTTCCTTGGTCTTGCCTCTTACTACCGTAGGTTTGTGAGGAATTTCAGTACAGTCGCCACACCTCTAATTCTATTAACCAGTCCCAAGCAACGGTATAATTGGACCATGCAGCAAACCGTTGCTTTCGAACAACTCAAATTCCTCCTCTGTTCTAACCCCATTCTCGCCTCTCCAGATATCACCAAGCCTTTCGTCCTTCATGTCGACGCCAGTGGTACCGGCGTTGGTGGTGTCCTGATGCAACTACGAGGCGAGGAGGTTCTACCTGTCAGCTACTACAGCTACAAACTGAAACCACACCAGAGGAACTACAGCACTATTGAAAAGGAGCTACTATCCATCGTCCTGAACCTCCAACACTTCGCTCCGTACCTACAAGGCGCCAGGTCTACCACCATCTTCTCAGACCACAACCCTCTCCGCTTCCTACATCAAGCCCAATTCACCAACCAGCGTCTTCTACGATGGGCTCTGTATTTACAAGACTTCAACCTGGAGATCCGCTATATCAAGGGTTCTGACAACACCATAGCCGATGCCCTCTCCAGAGTTTATGAAGTAGAAGCAACTCCATCTAATACTCCACCACATAACGACGTACTTCTTCCAGAACCGCAGGCTTCGGGGGAGAGTTGTGACGATAATCTCCTTCAAGAGATTGAGCCTGCTCTTCCCTCCAAAATTACGTCTTCACAATTATATAAAAAGACTATGGAAGAAATGTCCAACAACGACAACAACACCAGCACGAGCAAGGCTTGCCAGGGTGAGCAGAAACGTATGCAACCAGCCACCTGTTCGAACTCCAACCACCAAACTACCCGTTGATCGCTACGGCTCCGCTGATTGGTCGCCGGTCTGGCTGCACCTGCACTCGCCCCCAATACTACCTGATGTCTGGGGTCGCCCCAACATCAGTCCTCAGAATGTTCCGTGCTTTCGTAGCCAGCACTCCTCCCAGCTAGACGTTAGCGTGTACTGAGAGAGGTGGTGGCTTTAAGCCAATATTCCAGCACCTCCCACTTAACTTTTGTGTTGCACTTCTTATTTTGCCTTAACGTAACTTTTCATTGTGTCATTTAAGTATTCTTATTATTTTGATTCATTGATTTTATTATACATATTTGTTTGTGCATTATTTTCATGTTTTGATTTATTTAACGTAATTAAAATTTCATTGTTAAAGTTTTACTTGTGTTTTGTGTGTCTTCTCCTTACCTTACCACAGACGAAGTTCCAGTTTTTCTATTTTTTTTATAACTATGTGACGAGGCCATACCCCTAGCCTTAAACAGCCGAACACCAACGCGTTACCGTCACAATATATATATATATATATATATATATATATATATATATATATATATATATGCACACAAAACTAAATAGTCTTGTTAGACAAATTGCCCCTATTAGAGGCAAGTTGACTAACAAGCCGAATGACTGCAATTGTTTTGAATTTGAGTTAAATCTAACATAGAAATGTAATCAAACCTAACCTATGCTAACCCAAGCTAAGCTAACCTAACCTAACCTAAGCTAAGCTAACCTAACCTAACCTAACCCAGCAATTCATGATCTTAATATAATACTGTTAATTGGATAAACCAATTTGGAAAGAAATGTTCGAAAATAACAAAATTAACTGTGCTTGTTAGGAAAATTGGGCCTTGCATACTTGTCCCAATAGTGTGGTTCTCGCTTTTAGGTACGACATAAACGTATACCTAAGTTGAGAGAGAAAAGATTCGCACTCAAACATGCATATCGATTGCCAGTCCTGAATTCTGGGTAGATATTCGTGTCCTCCCTTTTCATTTACCATCATTTGGATACTATCAAAACAGCTCTGAGAAGGATAAAATGAATAAAACGGGTAGCTCACTCATGTAAAAAGGAAGAGTTGGGAAAGATCTCTCTCTCTCTCTCTCTCTCTCTCCCTCACCCCCCCCCCCCCACCACCAATGATCCTGCTCTGCTAGTATATAACGGAACAAACCTTCCCCCCCCCCCCACCCCTCCCTCCCCAATCAGAGTCCCTTTAAGCATGCGAGGATAAAAAATAGATTTCATAAGACCCAATGTGCTAGCTGATATCAAAACAATTTATGTTATCGTCTATTAAGCCCTTCAGTAAAAAAGTATAGGGACCTAATTAGGTCCCGTTTTGAGGTGGTGGTGGGTGGAATCGATGGATTAGCCAAGCTCTTATCCGCCGAATCCGTAGAGGGTACGACCCTGGCGCTTCAGAGCGTACACCACGTCCATGGCAGTGACGGTCTTCCTCTTGGCGTGTTCCGTGTAGGTTACAGCATCACGGATGACGTTCTCGAGGAACACCTTCAGGACGCCACGGGTCTCTTCGTAGATGAGACCCGAAATACGCTTCACGCCGCCACGACGAGCTAAGCGACGAATAGCGGGCTTGGTGATGCCCTGGATGTTGTCACGTAGCACCTTACGATGACGCTTGGCGCCACCCTTTCCGAGTCCCTTGCCTCCCTTGCCGCGTCCAGTCATGGTGTTGAAGTTGTGTGAATAATAAAATTTCGGAATCAGAATCAGAATAATACAGGAGAAGATGCCCATGGGGGCGAGTTTGGAAGTGGGGACAGAAGAAGATAAGGGGGGGTGAGAGGAAAAAGATTTGTAAGAGAAAAAGTGCCAGGGCTAAACCCAGCTGCGTGTCGTTAGGTTGCGGCTTTCGAGGCAGGGACTCAGTCGGGTGTTTTCAGTGACAACATCGGGACATCACAAACTCACAACATCACAGTGATTGGCTCAAGAGCGTCAGGGCTGAACTTTTTTACGGATTGTTTGTGCTGGTTGTTGAGAGCTGAATATGTAATGATAGTGGATGCTGGGTGTTGAGAGCTAAAGTTTAACGAAATACAGAGTTAGGAAGAGGATCATGGATGGTAGAGAAGAGGTCATGATTGTTTCGTGGTAGTCTGAGAGTGTGTAGGAGAAAATCAATGTGTTGTTCATGATGAGTGAGTAGTCTATCGATTTGTTTGTCTGATAGAGTTTTCCAGTAGGTATTTAGGGCAGGAATGTTAGTACTTTCATGGAGACTTTGACTGGTATTTAACTCTTGCCATCGGGTGTTGAGTACCCATCTTAGTGCTCTATTCTGTATTCTTTGAAGTTTTATTTTGTTAGTGCGTGCAGATAGAGAAAGAGCTAGTGGAGCGTATGTTAGGAGAGGTCTAATAAGTGCTTTGTAAAGGTGCATTTTTGTGTCAGGTTTTGCAAATCTAAGTCTGTATAGTTTCTTCATGGCTTGAAGAGCTATTGCATGTTTCTGTGTTATGTGTGTGTGAAAGAGTAGTTGTCGATCAAATGTGAGTCCCAGGACTGTGGAGGAGGGAGATACAGAGATGTAAGTAGGATTTTGAGTGTATGAATAGAGTTTGAGAGGAATTGGGCGAATAGTTCTTTTACAGATAAAGTAGGTGATTTTAGATTTGCTGGAGTTGGTTTTTATACGCCATTTGTACTCCCACTCAGTGACAACATCAAGTTCTGTTTGTGCTCTGTTTGTTAGTGTATCAATGGTGTTGCTGGTGACAAGGTGAGAGACATCATCAGCATAACATATGGTTAATGAAGTGTGATGAACAGGGTCAGGAATGTCGTTTATGTATAGGATGTAGAGTGTTGGGGCAAGAACAGAACCTTGGGGAACACCGGCGTTTAAGTTGAAGTAGTCAGAGTGTTGTTGGAGGAACTTAATTCTCATTGTCCTATTGTCTAAGTAGTTCGAAAGAAGTTTGGTGGTGATGAGAGGAAGATTAAAGTTGTTGCATAGTTTGAATTTTAAGCCGTCATGCCAAACAGTGTCAAAGGCCTTCTCAACGTCCTTAGTGATGAGTGCAGTCTTAAGTCTTTGGTGCTGATTGATACTGAGGTAGTTAGTCATGATGTTTAAGGCGTCGTGAGTGGACCGGTGAGGCCGAAATCCAAACTGTTTGTTAGTGAGTAAGTCATTGTGTTCAAGGTGCGTTCTAAGTCTCTGGTTGATCAGCCTTTCAAAGACTTTGCCAAGTGTCTCTAGAAGGCTGATGGGTCTATAGTTCTTTGGGTCAGTGTGGGGTTTCCCAGGTTTTTGGAATAAGAACGGCTGTGGCAGACTTAAAGTTGAGTGGAAAGTACCCAGAGGCAAGGGAGGCGTTGAATAGGTTAGTGATAGCAGTAATGATAGAAGCAGGGAGTTGTCTAAGAAGGATATGTCCAATGCCAGACGCACCAGGGGCTCTACGACGAGTGCCCATGAGAGCTGTCTTGACATCAGCTAGAGTTAGGGGAGTCTGTAGTTCAGTGTTTGAATTGAGATTTTCAAGGTGAATGAGGTCGTCTGGTGTAGTTGCTTGTCTATTTTGGTGTATCCAGTCTTCGACTATTTCAATGTTGGGGCGTGCAAATGGTTCAGGAGGATGAGGGTGAAAGATTTGTTCCCAGTGGTGTTTAAAAATGTTGAGAACTGCTTCAGGATCAGTGATTTTGTTGTTATTATGTAGAAGGTATTTAAACGGTGTGTGAGTTGATCCTTGTAATCGTTTGATTCGTTTCCAGAATTCTTGAGGTGTCAGTTTTCTGTATTGTTCTGCTTGTTCTATAAGGTGTTTCCAATGTTTTGTGTGATCTTCATCTAGGCTGTTAAGGATATGGTTTTTTAATGCTGTTAGGTCCCATAGTATTTGTCCATGACGATGTATGTTTTGTAAGAATCTAGTGTGATAGCAAGCTAAGAGGCGTTTGGAGCGAATGGAGGGGGTGAAAGTGAAATGTGGTTTGTGTGCTGTTTTAGGAATGGAGATGTTTGCTGCATGAATGATGGTGTCTTGTATGTTGCGTGCTTGTGTGTCGATGTCAGTGTGATGTTTGTCATTGTATTCATAAGTGAGATCAGTGTCATCAATGTGTTGTTTGAACATGTCCCAGTTTGCCCTATGGTATGAGAATTGAGGAGTGCTGGGATGAGAATAGGATTTGTGGAGACTGTGAGAATTAAGGGAATATGATCAGAGCCCGTAATGGGCCCTGGTGAAATGAAGTGTTGCAAGTTGCTGCCGTGTCTGTTGGTGAATATGAGATCAGGCCGGCCAGAACCTGTATGTGTGAAACAAGTGGGGAAATCAGGGCCAGAAGAATAGATGTTTTTGGGTGTATATTTGGTGAAGCTGTCTGCCATGCTGATTTGTGGTATTGTGGTGGAATGTAGGGTGTTGTGCATTGAGGTCTGCAAGCAGAAAAACAGGCAAGTG
>NW_027189379.1:0-44364 GCF_040958095.1 Procambarus clarkii
TTGTGACTGTCTTAGTGGTAGAGGGATTAACATAAAGTAATTAATTAATTAATTGTGACTTTCTTAGTGAGAGTGATTAATGTAAAGTAATTGAGTTAATTAAAGTGATTACTTGTGGATTGTCTGTGACAGTTTATTGCATTATTAACCTGTGTTAATTGAAGTGTTGTTGAAGTGTTTTGATACTGCCGGTGGCGAGTGAAGTAATTGCCAGCGTTCACAAAGTGTTCAAGTTAGTTCACTGTTGTTTTTACAACCCATCCTCAGTCTATGTTCATTCCATCCAGTGGTCGACCCCAAAGACGCATTCATAAATTATAAGATGCTCTCCATCCAAAATAGAATTTTCTCAACTATAAATATAATTGTTATATATTAGCATATTGTGCATATTTAGACATTGGTTAAGTTTGGTGAGGTTAGGTTAGGTGTTAGGTTCTGTTGGCGATTATTTGTATTTGTAGTACGTGGGTGAAGCATTTAGTGTTGTAGTTCGAACAAAAGTTGTCAGCGAAGCACCGTTCGAGAAGTATTCGAGCGTCATCAGCTGTGAGTCGTGTGTAAACCGTTTTTCATTCATAAACAGATGGTTTGGCGGCTGTATGGCATGGACTTTGGCATTTGTTTATTAGGACGGGCTGTGTTTATGACCTATCCAGGGGGTCGAGACCGTGGTCTCGACCCCCTGGATAGGGGGTCCCGAGACCCCCGAGTCTCATTCCCGAGACCCCCCTGGTCTCGTGAATGGATTCCTGCTGCAAGAAGGTGTTGTTATCTGTTGATGTAACACTGTAGATTAACGTAACACAACGTATGTCATAGTCTATTAATATAGAATATTTTATTTGTATGTAAGATGAAGCTCACGACTTTACTGAGTTTTATTTCTCGGTGAGAGAGGTCAGGCAGAGCGCAGGTAATTAGTTTATCTCCAACGGTAGGGGGGGGCATTAGGGGAGGGGTGCTGGTAGATAGTAGTGGAAGTCGAGATGATGGTTGATAGTGGAAGGAAACTGCCTGTTTAACTGGGTGTACAGAGCCTACTGATACTGGTAGATGGTGGTAGTTGTGATGCTGGTTGATAGTAGTGATGGCAATGATTGTGGAGGATTAACATAGAGTACTGGTAGATGATAATGGTTGATGGTGGTAGTTGAGATGCTGATTGTTAATAGTAGCTGGAGTTGGTAAGAGTACTAGTAGATAGTTACTGCAAGCGGAGTATTAACAGAGTAGTGGTAGATGATGAAAATCAGGGAGTGCTGGTAGTAATCACTGTGGCATTTGCTCACCAGTTGTTTAACTCTACGGGATTTTTTTTTTTTTTTTATTAACATATTAGGTACATCTGCATTAGTGCAGCTACCCTAGACTATATGAAGTGGAGTACAGTGTGTCAAAAAAGCTAACTAGGTGATGCTATAAAATCCCCATCACACAGGATGGTTAGTCATACAGAGGCATGTGATTAGCGGTCTGCACTGGCAGACTCCGGATGCATTTTGAGGATATCAACAACACAAGATTGAATAAGGTAGCAGTGGTAATACAAGTCCCCATCTCGCAGGATGGTTAGTCATACAGAGTCATGTGTTTAATAGCCTGCACTGGCAAATTTTGGGTATACTGTGAGGATATCTTCAAGAATACGAGAGTGAATAAAGTAATTGCAAAGCTCCAGGTACCTCATGCCAACTGGTCTGAAAGGTCTAATAATTGGGCATTCAGTGATGTAGTGCGGGAGATCATGCCGTAGTTCCTGCTCACAGAGTTTGCAACTGGAGTGCTCAGGATTGGGAGACCCGTCACCTGCAGCCACCTGCCACAGGTAACGGTAACCCAACCTGATCCTTGCAACCACTGTGTCGCACAGTCTAGTGGACGTTTTGTGCTGTCCATAGATGTAGGTTTCAGATCTGAACAAATCATAGCTTTTTATACTAGTACTTTCAGGTCGTTGGGAGTCAGTAAGTTCTTTCCTATCAGATCTGAATGTTTGGACCAATACAGTTTTGACAGCAGAGATAGGGATACCTAGATCTAATTCAACTTCAAACTTGTTACACGCTAATTTGGCTGCAATGTCTGTCTCATTATGATGGGTTATATTTATGTGTGAAGGTATCCATACAAAGGAAATTCGAGACCCTTTACTCTGTGCATCAATTAGGTCATTTATAATTGGGAGTATGAGGTTCTTGCTGTCGATCTTCCAAGAGAAGTTTTCGATTGCTTGAAGAGCAGACTTTGAATCGCAGAATATTATTCCTCCTCCAATATTTTTTAATGTGCTGGTTGACGGGATTGCTGAGTACTTCTGAATTAACTCTACGGAGCTAGCACACCTCATTTAATTTAACTACCGGGTTTCCACACCTATTATGATTTAACTCTACAGGGATTGCATATTACTACTTCTGATTTAACTTTACGGGGATTGCACACTACTACTTCTGATTTAACTTTACGGGGATTGCACACTACTACTTCTGATTTAACTACGGGGATTGCACACTACTACTTCTGATTTAACTTTACGGGGATTGCACACTACTACTTCTGATTTAACTACGGGGATTGCACACTACTACTTCTGATTTATCTTTACAGGGATTGCACACTACTACTTCTGATTTAACTACGGGGATTGCACACTACTACTTCCGATTTAACTTTACGGGGATTGCACACTACTACTTCTGATTTAACTACGGGGATTGCACACTACTACTTCTGATTTATCTTTACAGGGATTGCACACTACTACTTCTGATTTAACTACGGGGATTGCACACTACTACTTCTGATTTAACTTTACAGGGAATGCACACTACTACTTCTGATTTAACTACGGGGATTGCACACTACTACTTCTGATTTAACTTTACAGGGAATGCACACTACTACTTCTGATTTAACTACGGGGATTGCACACTACTACTTCTGATTTAACTTTACAGGGATTGCACACTACTACTTCTGATTTAACTTTACAGGGATTGCACACTACTACTTCTGATTTAACTTTACAGGGATTGCACACTACTACTTCTGATTTAACTTTACAGGGAATGCACACTACTACTTCTGATTTAACTTTACAGGGATTGCACACTACTACTTCTGATTTAACTTTACAGGGATTGCACACTACTACTTCTGATTTAACTTTACAGGGAATGCACACTACTACTTCTGATTTAACTTTACAGGGATTGCACACTACTACTTCTGATTTAACTTTACAGGGATTGCACACTACTACTTCTGATTTAACTACGGGGATTGCACACTACTACTTCTGATTTAGCTCTACGGATTTGCATACTCCTTATGAATAAATTTTAGGGGTATGTACATATCTTTTGAATAAATTCTATGGATTTTTTTTATTAATACATTAGGTACATCTGCATTAGTTCTATGGATATTTTTTTTGTTAATACATGAGGTACATCTGCATTAGTACAGCTACCCTAGAGTATATGAAGTGGAGTACAGTGTGTCAAAAAAGCTAACTAGGTGATGCTAAAAAATCCCCATCACACAGGATGGTTAGTCATACAGAGGCATGTGATAGGCAGTCTGCACTGGCAGACTCCGGAAGCATTTTGAGGATATCATCAACACAAGAGTGAATAAGGTAGCAGTGGTAATACAAGTCCCCATCTCGCAGGATGGTTAGTCATACAGGGCCATATGTTTAGTAGCCTGCACTGGCAAATTTTGGGTACACTGTGAGGATATCTTCAAGAATACGAGAGTGAATAAAGTAATTGCAAAGCTCCAAGTACCTCATGCCAACTGGTCTGATTTTTTTTTATTAATACATGAGGTACATTTGCATTAGTGCAGCTACCCTGGACTATATGAAGTGGAGTACAGTGTGTCAAAAAAGCTAACTAGGTGATGCTAAAAAATCCGAAAGGTCTAATTTTCACAATAAAGTCTACGGGGTTTGCACGCCATCCCAAAATCGCGCACACACTGTAGTCCTCATTTACCATACTGGCATAGACTCCATAAAGCAAATATACAACTGGGACCATCTCAAATCCCTCAAAATGTAGTCTTTAGAAAGAATACGTGAGAGGTATCACATAATATGTGCGTGGAATATACTAGAAGGCCAGATCCTAAATCCTGCCAAACTTGTCAAAAATTTTTGAAAAACTAATCTATAAGCAGCTTTACTCATATCTAGCCAAACTCAATATACTTAGCCCTTGCCAATATGGCTTCAGGCCCAAAAAAAGCACTAACGATGCACTTATTAGTATGCTTAACTCGATTCCTACAGCTCTTGATAAAAATGAGTTCCCTGTTGGGTTATTTGTGGACCTGCGTAAAGCTTTCGATACTGTCAACCACCAAAACCTTCTTCTTAAATTACATCATTATGGTGTCAGAGGACACTCCCTACAATATCTCAAATCCTACCTTACTGACAGGCTCCAATGTGTTTCTGTGAATAATACAATTTCTCCCACCCTACCCATCAACATTGGGGTTCCCCAGGGCAGCATACTTGGCCCTCTCCTCTTTCTCATCTACATTAATGACCTTCCAAATGCCTCCCAACACCTCAAACCAATTCTATTTGCTGACGACACAACCTTCATTTACTCCAGTCCTGATCCCCTTGCTCTAAATGCCACAGTAAATACTGAGCTAAATAAAGTCCATCTGTGGCTAACTGCCAACAAACTCACCCTTAACATTGACAAAACTTTCTATATTCTGTTTGGCAATAAATCCTCTAATCAAATAAATCTCAAAATAAACAATACCCAAATTTGTAACAAATTAGATGGCAAATTCCTTGGCATTCCCATTGACCACAAGCTGAATTTCCAGGGACACATTCTAAACATATCAAAAAAAGTTTCAAAAACTGTGGGCATTCTTTCTAAGATCAGATATTATGTACCACGCCCTGCCCTGGTGACTCTCTATTACTCCCTTATCTATCCATATCTCAACTATGGTATTTGTGCTTGGGGCTCTACTACCCAAAATCACTTACGTCCTCTAATTACTCAACACAAAGCTGCTATTAGGACAATATCCAATTCTGGCCCCAGACATCACTCGGTACCCCTACTCAAATCTCTGAATATGTTAGACATTAAGTCACTGCACATTCTCTCATGTGTATTATACATATATAAAACGCTAAACTATAATGCCAATCCTGATCTCAAAAGCTTCATAGAAGGTTGTAACAGAACCCATGAGCACCACACCAGAAATAAATACAGTTTTGATATTCCTAGAGTACGACTTAATCAAACCAGAAATGCTCTACAAATCAAGGGGCCCAGAATGTGGAATGACCTTCCCAACCATGTTAAAGACTGTACCTCTCTCAACCAGTTTAAGTTAAAAACGAAGCTATACCTAATAAATTCCCTGTAACCTACCTTACCCCTCTATTGTCAACCCATTTTTTTGTTTTTTTTTTTTTGTTTTTCAAATCAACACTGTTTGAATGTAATTTTCTGTAATAATTTGTAATTGTATTTGTGCTGCTTTTTCAACAATGTTCCCCCCTCTTTTACCTCTATTTTTATTTGTACTCAATGCATTTTTTTCTTTTTACCCATTAGTTTTAAGCTTTAGTCATTAGTGTTTTTTCCTGCCCGAAACGCTTTGCGTAATAGTGGCTTTAGGCATTGTATGTACTAGCTCTATCTATAAAGCCAACAAACTTTGTAAAATCTCTTTATGTATGTACCTTTACCTAAATAAAAATTATTATTATTATTATTATTATTATCTGGCCTAAAGTCTCCATGGTGTAGTGGTAAGACACTCGCCTGGCGTTCCGCGAGCGCTATGTCATGGGTTCGTATCCTGACCGGGGAGGATTTACTGGGCGCAATTCCTTAACTGTAGCCTCTGTTTAACGCAACAGTAAAATGTGTACTTGGATGAAAAAACGATTCTTCGCGGCAGGGGATCGTATTCCAGGGACCTGCCTGAAACGCTACGCGTACTAGTGGCTGTACAAGAATGTAACAACTCTTGTATATATCTCAAAAAAAAAAAAAAAAAAAATTGCACAGTAAAATAACATACAGGAGCGAAAGATACAGTTTGAAATGTAAAATTCACCCGGTGAAGATATGAGGTGCTGTAGGTACAAGCAGAGAAAACTGCATTAACATCAGAGATTCACAGCTATTCAAAATCCTCACAGCAAACATAAGAAATATTAAGAAAATCCCTAGGAGCAATGATGAGGGTTCGAACCTATGTGGTAGATGTTTTCCCCACACACACACACACGCCTCTGGCGACTAGACCACAACATGATAAAAGGATTGCAACCTGAAGTTCTACTGAACCCATAAGGATTTCTTGAGGTTTCTACTGAATCCGAAGCAGGATTTTCACACAATCCCCCAATGCACTCTGGCTCTTGTCATCTGGGACTTGTTCTACCTCTGACACTCCTCCTTCAATACACAGAGGGAGAGAGGGAATTATCAGGGAAGAGCGCCAAGCCATTACAACTATATAACGCTTAAAAGGGGTCAGGATGAGGATTTGGGATAGGATGGTAGTAAGGAATGGTGCCCAACCACTTGGACAGTCGGGGATTGAACGCAGACCTGCATGAAGCTAGACCATCGCTCTACGGTCCACGTAAAGTGGTTGTCTACCTTTCAATATATAGAGAGTAATTACACTAACGTGACTGCATCATTGAGAAAATTCGTAGGAGCAGTGATGAGGGTTCGAACCTTCTTCAGACTTCCAACACCACCATTGATAAAGGTTTGAAGCTCCTACCAAGGATAAGCACTCAGTAGTTCAAGACACTGTTTGTGAAGGTACCAAGTTTAGGGCTGCAGGGAGGTGAGGATCATCCTTACTGTTGCAGGGTGAAGTTGCAGGGCATCAGGCTTGGGGGTATTATGGCAGCGGTGTCTACGAGCCCTGCATCGCTCAGCAGATCAGGTGGTAGTACTTGTTGGCGTGAGAACGTCACAAATCCGGTTGTACTTGTCCGGGAGGTGCGACAGCACGAATTATATAATAATAATAAATAATAATAATAATAAATTTTTATTCAGGTAATGTACATATATACAAGGTAAGATACAAAGTTGATGGATTTATAGATAGAGCTAGTACAGTACATACAATGCCTAAAGCCACTATTACGCAAAGCGTTTTGGGCATGAAAAACATTAAAGACTAAAACTTAATACTAATTGAGTTTAAAGTATAAAATGTGTTGAGAACAAATAAAAATAAGAAAGGGGGGAACATGGCTGAAAAAGCAGCACAAATACAATTAGGTCGACAAACAGCGTTGTTAAAAAAACCAGACATGGGTTGACAATATAAGGGTAAGGTAGGTTACAGGGAATTTATTAGGTAGTGCTTAGTTTTTATCTTAAACTGGTTGAGAGAGGTACAGTCTTTAACAAGGTTGGGAAGGTCATTCCACATTCTGTGTCCCTTGATTTGTAGAGCATTTCTAGTTTGATTAAGTCGTACTCTTGGAATATCAAAACTGTATTTGTTTCTGGTGTGGTACTCATGGGTTCTGTTACAACCTTCAATGAAGCTTTCGTGGTCAGGATTGGCATTACAGTTCAGTTATGAAGTAGTAGGAGTACATATATGTTATGAAGTAGTAGGAGTACAGCCAACGGCCTGATAACTTACATGGGGAGATGTCCGATTGACATACCACCTGTTTATTTGCTAAGACCTGGGCGAAGAAAGCCAGGCCCATGTAGAAATGGTAAAAGTTCAAACAGGGCTGTGTTGAGAGTAGACCAGGAAGGGGGCCACGTTCCCCTGAACCAAGCTGCGCCCAGCATGAGGCCATCTCCATGGGAGGAGGCATCCACGCACATCGCTAGTCCCACCTGTAACACTACTGCAGTGTTACAGGCGGGAGTGGACTATGGAAGAAAATGCAGAATAGAACCGCTAAAGAGCAGAGGTGCCATACGCACAGTCTCCGTGGTGTAGTTACAGTCTCCGTGGTGTAGTGGTAAGACATTCGGCTGGCGTTCCGCGAGCGCTATGTCATGGATTCGTATCCTGGCCGGGGAGGATTTACTGGGCGCAATTCCTTAACTGTAGCCTCTGTTTAACGCAACAGTAAAATGTGTACTTGGATGAAAAAACGATTCTTCGCGGCAGGGGATCGTATTCCAGGGACCTGCCCGAAACGCTACGCGTACTAGTGGCTGTACATGAATGTAACAACTCTTGTATATATCAAAAAAAAAAAAAAAAAAAAAAAAAAAATCAGAGAATACTGTATAAACATCAGAGGTCCGCGGTTGTTCAATGTCCTACCAGCGAGCATCAGAAATATTGCCGGAACAACCGTGAACATCTTCAAGAGGAAACTAAATTGTTTTCTCAAAGGAGTGCCGGACCAACCGGGCTGTGGTGGGTATGTGGGCCTGCGGGCCGCACCAAGCAACAGCCTGGTGGACCAAACTCTTACAAGTCAAGCCTGACCTTGGGCCGGGCTTGGGGAGTAGAACAACTCCCAGAACCCCATCAAACAGGTATCAACCATCAACCAGGTAATCAACCAGTGGACTACTGTTGTGTTACAGGCGGGAGTGGACTACTGTAATATTGTGTTGTGTTACAGGCGGGAGTGGACTACTGTAGTATTGTGTTGTGTTACAGGCGGGAGTGGACTACTGTAGTATTGTGTTGTGTTACAGGCGGGAATGGACTACTGTAGTATTGTGTTGTTTACAGGCGGGAGTGGACTACTGTAGTATTGTGTTGTGTTACAGGCGGGAGTGGACTACTGTAGTATTGTGTTGTGTTACAGGCGGGAGTGGACTACTGTAGTATTGTGTTGTGTTACAGGCGGGAGTGGACTAGTGTTCCCAGCGTGCGTACTTAACGGGGCTGCTGTGAGCAAGACCTTCCAAATCCTGTACCGGAATGAGGAGGTCCACCTCGACGACCACGTCCTCTTCAAGTTGCACCTCATCCTCGACGCTCACAAGGTAGGCATCATCTAAAGTTCCCGACATGTCGTGGTAACGCCCACAAGGGTTCACAGGGGCCCATCTCACCTCACTGTTCTCAACAACGAAATTTGTCCTAAACGGGTCTTCCTCAGAAAATATATATATATATATATATATATATATATATATATATATATATATATATATATATATATATATATGTGTAATTACCTAAGTGTAATTACCTAAGTGTAGTTACAGGATGAGAGCTACGCTCGTGGTGTCCCGTCTTCCCAGCACTCTTTGTCATATAACGCTTTGAAACTACTGACGGTCTTGGCCTCCACCACCTTCTCACTTAACTTGTTCCAACCGTCTACCACTCTATTTGCGAAGGTGAATTTTCTTATATTTCTTCGGCATCTGTGTTTAGCTAGTTTAAATCTATGACCTCTTGTTCTTGAAGTTCCAGGTCTCAGGAAGTCTTCCCTATCGATTTTATCAATTCCTGTTACTATTTTGTACGTAGTGATCATATCACCTCTTTTTCTTCTGTCTTCTAGTTTTGGCATATTTAATGCTTCTAACCTCTCCTCGTAGCTCTTGCCCTTCAGTTCTGGGAGCCACTTAGTAGCATGTCTTTGCACTTTTTCCAGTTTGTTGATGTGCTTCTTAAGATATGGGCACCACACAACAGCTGCATATTCTAGCTTTGGCCTAACAAAAGTCATGAACAATTTCTTTAGTATATCGCCATCCATGTATTTAAATGCAATTCTGAAGTTAGAAAGCATTGCATAGGCTCCTTGCACAATATTCTTTATGTGGTCCTCAGGTGATAGTTTTCTATCTAGAACCACTCCTAGATCTCTTTCTTTATCAGAATTCTCTAAAGATTTCTCACATAATATATAGGTTGTGTGGGGTCTATGTTCTCCTATTCCACATTCCATAACATGACATTTATTAACATTAAATTCCATTTGCCAAGTGGTGCTCCATATACTTATTTTGTCCAGGTCTTCTTGAAGGGCATGACAGTCATCTAAATTTCTTATCCTTCCTATTATCTTAGCATCATCAGCAAACATGTTCATATAATTCTGTATACCAACTGGTAGATCATTTATGTAGACAATAAACATCACTGGTGCAAGAACTGAACCCTGTGGTACTCCACTTGTGACATTTCTCCATTCCGATACATTGCCTCTGATTACTGCCCTCATTTTTCTATCGTCAGAAAATTTATCATCCATGTTAGAAGCTTACCTGTCACCCCTCCAATATTTTCCAGTTTCCAGAACAACCTCTTATGTGGAACTCTGTCGAAAGCCTTTTTTAGGTCCAGATAGATGCAGTCAACCCAACCATCTCTTTCCTGTAATATCTCTGTGGCTCGATCATAGAAACTGAGTAAATTCGATACACAGGATCTTCTAGATCGAAAACCATACTGTCTGTCTGATATTATATCATTTCTCTCCAGGTGTTCTACCCATTTAGTTTTGATTAGTTTTTCCAATACTTTCACTATTACACTTGTCAATGATACAGGTCTATAGTTGAGGGGGTCTTCCCTGCTGCCATTTTGTAGATTGGAACTATGTTAGCCTGTTTCCACACGTCTGCTACGATTCCTGTAGACAGGGATGCCTGAAAGATCAGGTGAATTGGAATGCTGAGCTCAGATGCACATTCTCTCAGAACCCATGGTGAAACTCCATCTGGGCCAGCTGTGTGTGTAATTACCTAAGTGTAATTACCTAAGTGTAGTTACAGGATGAGAGCTACGCTCGTGGTGTCCCGTCTTCCCAGCACTCTTTGTCATATAACGCTTTGAAACTACTGACGGTCTTGGCCTCCACCACCTTCTCACTTAACTTGTTCCAACCGTCTACCACTCTATTTGCGAAGGTGAATTTTCTTATATTTCTTCGGCATCTGTGTTTAGCTAGTTTAAATCTAATGACCTCTTGTTCTTGATAGTGCCAGGTCTCCAGGAATCCTTCCCTGTCGATTTTATCAATTCCTGTTACTATTTTGTACGTAGTGATCATATCACCTACTTTTCTCTTCCTGTCTTCTAGTTTTGGCATGATTTAATGCTCTAACCTCTCCTCGTAGCTCTTGCCCTTCAGTTCTGGGAGCCACTTAGTAGCATGTCTTTGCACCTTTTCCAGTTTGTTGATGTGCTTCTTAAGATATGGGCACCACACAACAGCTGCATATTCTAGCTTTGGCCTAACAAAAGTCATGAACAATTTCTTTAGTATATCGCCATCCATGTATTTAAATGCAATTCTGAAGTTAGAAAGCATCGCATAGGCTCCTTGCACAATATTCTTTATGTGGTCCTCAGGTGATAGTTTTCTATCTAGAACCACTCCTAGATCTCTTTCTTTATCAGAATTCTTTAAAGATTTCTCACATAATATATAGGTTGTATGGGGTCTATGTTCTCCTATTCCACATTCCATAACATGACATTTATTAACATTAAATTCCATTTGCCAAGGTGGTGCTCCATATACTTATTTTGTCCAGGTCTTCTTGAAGGGCATGACAATCATCTAAATTTCTTATCCTTCCTATTATCTTAGCATCATCAGCAAACATGTTCATATAATTCTGTATACCAACTGGTAGATCATTTATGTACACAATAAACATCACTGGTGCAAGAACTGAACCCTGTGGTACTCCACTTGTGACATTTCTCCATTCCGATACATTGCCTCTGATTACTGCCCTCATTTTTCTATCAGTCAGAAAATTTTTCATCCATGATAGAAGCTTACCTGTCACCCCTCCAATATTTTCCAGTTTCCAGAACAACCTCTTATGTGGAACTCTGTCGAAAGCCTTTTTTAGGTCCAGATAGATGCAGTCAACCCAGCCATCTCTTTCCTGTAATATCTCTGTGGCCCGATCATAGAAACTGAGTAAATTCGATACACAGGATCTTCCTGATCGAAAACCATACTGTCTGTCTGATATTATATCATTTCTCTCCAGGTGTTCTACCCATTTAGTTTTGATTAGCTTTTCCAATACTTTCACTATTACACTTGTCAATGATACAGGTCTATAATTGAGGGGGTCTTCCCTGCTGCCACTTTTGTAGATTGGAACTATGTTAGCCTGTTTCCACACGTCTGCTACGATTCCTGTACACAGGGATGCCTGAAAGATCAGGTGAAGTGGAATGCTGAGCTCAGATGCACATTCTCTCAGAACCCATGGTGAAACGCCATCTGGGCCAGCTGCTTTGTTCCTCCCGAGCTCCTTTAGCATATTTTCCACTTCATCTCTAGACACCTCTATCCGCTCTATGTTGTTCTCTGGAACTCTTATTGTGTCTGGTTCTCTGAAGATTTCATTTTGTACAAACACACTTTGGAACTTTTCATTTAATGTTTCACACATTTCCTTTTCATTTTCGTGAATCTGTTTCCCATTTCCAACCTCTGGATATTATCCTTTACCTGCAATTTGTTGTTTATGAATTTGTAGAATAGGCCCGGTTCTGTTTTACATTTATCTGCTATCCCTTTTTCAAAATTTCTTTCTGCCTCTCTCCTTACTGCTGTATAATTGTTTCTCGCATCTTTGTATCGCTGGTATGTTTGGGGGTTTGGCCTCTTCCTATACTGATTCCATTTTTGTGTCTTTTGGTCTCTTGCCCTCTCACAATTTCTGTCGAACCAATCCTGTTTTCTGGTCCTGCATCTCTGTTTTGGTATGAATGTTTGTGTGCCTTCCTCGTATAGTTTTAAAAATTTGGCATACATTTCATTTACTTCCCTGCCTAGCAACAATTCTGTCCAATTACACTCATTAAAAAAATTTCGAAGTTCCCCATAGTTGCCTCTCTTTAAATCGAGTTTATCAACTGTTTCAATGTCCCCATTTTCTTCTAGATGATATCTTAAAGCATATTTAATGTCTAACAGGACGTGATCACTCTTTCCCAAGGGAGGAAGGTACTGGATGTCAAAAATCTCTTCTTCTTTCCTGGTGAATACTAGATCCAGTACTGACGGTATATCTCCTTCCCTCATTCTTGTGGCTTGCTTTATGTGTTGATACAAGAATGTCTCCAGAATGAGGTTCACAAATCTGCATGTCCAAAAGTCCTCCGTTCTTGCTTCATAGGCCTCCCAGTCTATTGCTCTAAAGTTGAAGTCCCCCAGTATCAACAGTCGTGATTTATCTTTATCTGCTTGTACAATAATATCTCTCATGACCATTATGAGGCCCTCTCGTTTGTCATCCAGTTCTTCCTTTGTCCACGTGTTGCTTGCTGGTGGGCTGTAGGTATTTACAATTATCAGGTTATCATCCTGATTCCAGACCTGCAATGCCATTATGTCAATATCTCGAGGGTTTTCAAATATTAACTCTTTTACCTTCAGGTGTTTTTCACCAGTACAGCCACTCCTCCTCCCTTCCTAGTTTTCCTGTCACGTCTCCAAACTGAGTAGCCTCTTGGGAATATGACTTCATTTATTATATTTCCTTCAAGTTTCGTTTCTGATAATGCAACAATATCTGGGACCCTAAGCTGGATTATATCTTGCAACTCCAAAGTTTTTGACCTCACTCCATCTATGTTGGTATATACAATTTTCAGGAACATGTTCCCTTTTCCTTTGCTCTTTACTCCCCCTTCCACTACTGATTTGTTGCTTTGTTTTTATGTACCATTTCACAAGCTTTCCAGTCCCTGTCACTTTGTAAAAAAAAGAATTTCTGTCTTCTTCATTTCTATCCCCATTTAGACGTTTTGCCTCAATTAAGTTCATTTTCAGCTTTTCTCTGTCTTCCTTGGAGAGGTCTTGTCTTATTGACCAAGATTTGCCAACCTCATCACTCTGCAGTTTCCTGGCATTTCTTAGCACTTCCATCATGTTTTTCACTCCATTAAAGGTCACCCTTAAGGGGCGGTTCTTTTCTTTCTCATATTTTCCTATTCTTCTAAAATCACTGACATTTTCCTTTGAGCCTTCTCCTAAACCTACTATTTTCTCTATGATTTTCATCTCTTCTGCCGCTCGGTCCACCCTAGATGAAATTTCCTTCTCTAAACATCCAAAAATGATTATGGACTTAGTTCTATCTGCAGTGTTTTGTACCAGTTTACTGTTGGTAACCAGTTCTTTCCTAATTGCTTGCCTAATTTCTGCTTCTTGTTGGTCATTTCTGGTTTTGACTTCCGAACACACTTCTTTGATAGTCTCTTTCTCTTTTACAACTTGAGCATATGTCGCTTTTATTTCTTCTTTATACTTTTCTAGTTCTTTATTCACCTCCTCTATGTGAGTTGTCAGTGAAGTTTCCAGTTGGAGATCCTTACCTAACTCTATGTTAGCCCTTAGGCTTGCTTGGAGTTGTTCACCATATGAGTCTATCTTTTTGTTTATTTCTTCAAAGTCACCACACTTCACTTTCCATGCCTCATTTTCTTTCACTAGTTCCTTGATTTGCTCCTCCTGATTTGTTACCTTGTCTGTTAATGCAGTAATAATCTTACCTTGTTGAAGCATACTCCCTTTTAGAGTGCAAAGCTCACTCCAAAGAGCTCCATTGTCCTCTTCTAATTTAAGCACTTTTTCTTCATACTTCATTTGCATGTCCTCAATTATCTCTAACCTGCCAAGAACACCTCCTTTCCTTATATCTTGTGTTGAGAATCCTTTGAAACCATCATCTGATGGTGTGTCTACCTTCTCAGTGGGGGTGGTGGCGGCGGCCATCTTTGATTTTGTTCTAGACCAAAACAAACTTTTCCACTCGGCTATTTTCACTCAGTTTTACTTGTTTATTGTATTTTATTTGCTTTTACTCTTCCCTGAACCTTTATGTAACCTGGGACACCACTGTAGCCCTCAACCTGTTCCCAATACTTAGGTAATTCGATATTTCCAGGAGCTTGCTGCAGTGTGACTTCTGCCTCCTCCAGCTTCACTTCACCTCTTCACTTTTGTGTGTGTGTGTGTGTGTTGTGTGTGTGTGTGTGGTGTGTGTTGTGTGTGTGTGTGTGTGTAATTACCTAAGTGTAATTACCTAAGTGTAGTTACAGGATGAGAGCTACGCTCGTGGTGTCCCGTCTTCCCAGCACTCTTTGTCATATAACGCTTTGAAACTACTGACGGTCTTGGCCTCCACCACCTTCTCACTTAACTTGTTCCAACCGTCTACCACTCTATTTGCGAAGGTGAATTTTCTTATATTTCTTCGGCATCTGTGTTTAGCTAGTTTAAATCTATGACCTCTTGTTCTTGATGCCAGGTCTCAGGAAGTCTTCCCTGTCGATTTTATCAATTCCTGTTACTATTTTGTACGTAGTGATCATATCACCTCTTTTTCTTCTGTCTTCTAGTTTTGGCATATTTAATGCTTCTAACCTCTCCTCGTAGCTCTTGCCCTTCAGTTCTGGGAGCCACTTAGTAGCATGTCTTTGCACCTTTTCCAGTTTGTTGATGTGCTTCTTAAGATATGGGCACCACACAACAGCTGCATATTCTAGCTTTGGCCTAACAAAAGTCATGAACAATTTCTTTAGTATATCGCCATCCATGTATTTAAATGCAATTCTGAAGTTAGAAAGCATAGCATAGGCTCCTTGCACAATATTCTTTATGTGGTCCTCAGGTGATAGTTTTCTATCTAGAACCACCCTAGATCTCTTTCTTTATCAGAATTCTTTAAAGATTTCTCACATAATATATAGGTTGTGTGGGGTCTATGTTCTCCTATTCCACATTCCATAACATGACATTTATTAACATTAAATTCCATTTGCCAAGTGGTGCTCCATATACTTATTTTGTCCAGGTCTTCTTGAAGGGCATGACATCATCTAAATTTCTTATCCTTCCTATTATCTTAGCATCATCAGCAAACATGTTCATATATGTGTGTGTGTGTGTGTGTGTGTGTGTGTGTGTGTAAATCACGAAAAATAAACACGTGATTAAAAATGTGACAGTGTCAGACCACGGAGGAAAATTGAAACAGGAATTTCCTTAAGTACTTTTGTATATTATTACATCTTCAGAAGGCGTGACTCCTGAAGATGTATTAATATACAAAAGTACTTAAGGAAATTCCTGTTTCAATTTTCCTCCGTGGTCTGACACTGTCATATATATATATATATATATATATATATATATAATATATATATATATAATATATATATATATAATATATATATATAATATAATATATATATTTATATATATATATTTATATATATATAATTATATATATATATATATATATATATATATATATATATATACATATATATATATATATATATATATATATATATATATGTATATATATATATATATATATATATATATATATATATATATATATATATATATATATATATATATATATATATATATATATATATATATATATATATATATATATATGTACAACTTGCCTAAACACACAAGTGTACAACTGGCATAACAGGTACGCCTTTAACCACTACACCAAACTCAGACCCTTAAAAGAGATGGTAATTTTGGGGTATTTAAACCCCAAAGATCACCACCTCCCAAGGGCAACTAGAGCTAGTGAGGGGTTACTCACATTCTTTCATCAAGTCCCTGTTAATATGGGAGAACTCTGTGACTATGCTTAATGCACAAGTTGCTGAAACACGCAAGTGAAATTTTACAACTTTAGAACACTTTCCCACCAGGAGACTCGAACCCTAGGCAGCACAGAAGCCTCACAGCAACTGGCATAACAGGTACGCCTTTAACCCACTGCACCAAACTCTGTTATGCCAGTTGCTGTGAGGCTTCTGTGCTGGCTAGGCTAGGGTTTGAGTCTATTTGATTATATTTGGTAGCAGTCTTTCTTGTAAACATATGTTGTTGAATATGACCGAAAAAGTAAGATTAATAATTCTAACACGAATTTTTTCAATATTTCTTATGTTTTTCTTCACTGTCGATGGTAATGAAAATAACAATTCTCCAAAATTCATTTTTTATTAATGGCCTGACGCCTGAACGCTTTTCGTAATTCGTAGTACATTTTCAAAGACTTAATTTACACACAAATTCATCGTACTTATATTCTATTGGGTGAGGTGATATGGTACAAAAGTTTTGGGTGAGGTGACAGAACACAAAACAATGGGTATAACTTGGGTATGTGAACATAAGAATGGAAGTAATTGCAGAAGGCCTATTGGCCCATACTTCCTCTTGCTGCTTCCATATTGGTTCGGGGTCTTGAAGTGGGTAGAATATAGTTGTGCATTAATTGGCTGTTGATTGCTGGTGTTGACTTTTTGATGTGTAGTGCCTCGCTGATGTCAAGCTGCCTGCTATCGCTGTACCTATCGATGATTTCTGTGTTGTTTGTAGAGATTTCTCTGGTGATGGTCTGGTTGTGAGAAGAGATTATATGTTCCTTGATGGTGCTCTGTTGCTTATGCATTGTTAGTCGCCTGGAAAGAGACGTGTTTGTCTTGCCTATATACTGAGTTCTTTGGGGCTTACAGTCCCCAATTGGGCATTTAAAGGCATAGATGATGTTGGTCTCATTCAAAGCGTTCTGCTTGGTGTCTGGGGAGTTTTTCATGAGTTGATTGGCCGTTTTTTTGGTTTTATAATAAATTATCAATTGCGTTTTCTGATTTTTGTCTGTAGGGATGACGTTCCTATCAACAATATCTTTCAGGACCCTTTACTCCGTTTTATGAGCCCTCAAAAAGAAATTCCTGTAAAATAGTCTAATTCGGGGTACAAGTGTTGTGTTGGGTGACTCTTCAGAGGCTGCATGGCGTTTTACCCTTCTTTTTATGATGTCTTCAACGAAACCGTTAGAGAAGCCGTTGTTGACTAGGACCTGCCTTACCCTACAGAGTTCTTCATCGACTTCTTTCCACCCTGAGCAGTGACTGAGAGCACGGTCGATGTAAGCGTTGACAACACTCCTCTTGTATCTGTCTAGGCAGTCACTATTGGCATTGAGGTACATTCCTATGTTTGTTTCCTTGGTGTAGACTGCAGTATGGAACCCTCCGCTCCTTTCCGTGACTGTTACATCCAGAAAGGGCAGCTTCCCATTATTATCCATCTCGTACATGAAACTCAACACAGAATTCCACTCAAATGCCTCCTTCAGCTCCTGCAGATATCTGGCATCAGCTACCTGTGTAAAAATGTCATCAACATACCTGCAGTATATGGCGGCTCTCAAGTCCATGTCAACTAAGACCCTCTGCTTGATGGTGCCCACGTAGAAGTTCGCAAACAGGACACCTAGGGGAGAACCCATGGCGACCCCATCTACTTGCTTATACATGTGCCAATCAGGGCTCATGAAGGGTGCCTCTTTAGTGCAGGCTTGGAGTAGTTTCCTCAGTATGCTTTCTGGCATGTCAAGAGGAGTGCAAGCCGGGTCACGATACACTCTGTCTTTTCTGGGCACATAGTCTCCAGGGAAGAAGGGCACATACCTGCTTACCTGCTTGATGGGGTTCCTGGAGTTCTTTTACTCCCTAAGCCCGGCCCGAGGCCAGGCTTGACTTGTGAGAGTTTGGTCCACCAGGCTGTTGCTTGGAGCGGCCCGCAGGCCCACATACCTACCACAGCCTAGTTGGTCCGGCACTCCTTGAAGAAAACAATCTAGTTTTCTCTTGAAGATGTCCACGATTGTTCCGGCAATATTTCTGATGCTCGCTGGTAGGACATTGAACAACCTCGGACCTCTGATGTTTATACAGTGTCCTCTGATTGTGCCTATGGCACCTCTGCTCTTCACTGGTTCTATTCTGCATTTTCTTCCATATCGTTCACTCCAGTACGTTGTTATTTTACTGTGCAGATTTGGGACCTGTCCCTCCAGTATTTTCCATGTGTATATATTTGGTATCTCTCTCGTCTCCTTTCTAGTGAGTACATTTGGAGAGCTTTGAGACGATCCCAATAATTTAGGTGCTTTATCTCGTCTATGCGTGCTGTATATGTTCTCTGTATTCCCTCTATTTCAGCAATCTCTCCTGCTCTGAAGGGGGAAGTGAGTACTGAGCAGTACTCGAGACGGGACAACACAAGTGATTTGAAGAGTACAACCATTGTGATGGGATCTCTGTGTAGTGCCACAGGGCACATAATCTCCAGAGAAGAAGGGCACTTAGTCTCTTGGGAAGAAGGGCACATAGTCTCTTTGGAAGAAAAACACATTGTCTCCATAGAAGAAGGGCACATTGTCTCCAGGGAAGAAGGGCACATAGTCTCCTGGGAAAAAGGGCACATAGTCTCCAGGGAAGAAAGATTAAAATGTTGGGAAGGTATTGGTGTAGAGGAGACTTTAACGGTGTTTGCTATTGTTCATAATTCTGTTTTGGATGTTTCAGCTGGCGGAGAGCTTGGACCGGGCAGACCTGCAGCTGGTGGCGGAGCTGTGGTTCACTGAGCACACCTTCGGCCCGGATCATCATAATGCTATACAGTGTGTCTCCACCAGGACCCTCAACCTACACTTCTCTCCCACCAGGTACGCCTTTGGTCTTCTCCCCCACTCCTCCCCAACACTCCCAACCTATATGAGACTAACTCTGGAGTATGCAGCCCTAGTACAGAACCCTCCTCCCACCTGAAGAAATATATAAAAAGGGTTCAGATATTTGTAACAGGGCTTATTCATGAGCCAAGAGCTTTGAACTATGAGAAAAAAAGAGAGAACTGGACCTGAACACTCAAGGAGAGAAGTAATAGTGAGGACATGTTGTTGACTTGCAAGACTAAAGCAAGTTGCCAATACGAACAAGGAAACAGTGTTCAAAGAATGATGGTACAGAGATAGAAATTAGAGATTCAGATGAGTTACAGAGATGTCGGAAAGGCTTCTTGCTGAGAAGATAGAGCGTGATCTGACAGCTACCTGGCCGTCTTTTCCAACCTATTTCTTTTCTTTGTGTCTCTTATTTACTTGTCTTATTTCTCACTTATTTGTATTTTCTTTTTGTATTTTTGTATTTTCTATTTTGTATTTTCTCTTTTTCCCTTTTTTGTTTTCTTTGTGTTAGGCTTCCACTTGTCCTTCTTGTGTAGAGCTGAAGTTAATTAGCTCGCCTATCATAACATACAGTACTCCTCTACTGCCCCTCACCTCACCCGAACCTTCTCACTTTAATTTCATATAATTAATTTAATAATTGTCAGGAAGCATATATATATATATATATATATATATATATATATATATATATATATATATATATATATATATATATATATATATATATATATATATATATATATATATTTATTTATATATATATATATATATATATATATATATTATATATATATTTATTTATATTATTTTATATATTTATATAATATATATATATATTATTTATTTATATATATATATATATATATATATATATATATATATATATATATATATATATTTATATATATATAAATATTAGTATATTTTGGTAGCAGTCTTTCTTATAAACATATGTTGTTGAATATGACCAAATAGGTAAGATTAATAATTCTAACACAAATTTTTTCAATATTTCTTATGTTTTTCTTCACTGTCGGTGGTAATAAAAATATCAATGCTCTAAAATTAATTTTATAATTGTCTGATGCCTGAACGCGTTTTGTAATGCTTATTACATTTTCAAAGACTTAATTTACACACAGATTCATCGAACTTATACTCATTTTGGGTGAGGTGATATGGTACAAAAGTTTTGGGTGAGGTGAACAAACTTATGACAAACACAAGACAGAACACGAAACAATGGGTATAAATAGAATATGAGAACTGCAGAAGGCCTATTGGCCCATACTTCCTCTTGTTGCTTCCATATTGGTTTGGGGCCTTGAAGTGGGTAGAATATAGTTGTGCATTAATTGGCTGTTGATTGCTGGTGTTGACTTTTTGATGTGTAGTGCCTCACTGATGTCGAGCCGCCTGCTATCACTGTACCTATTGATGATTTCTGTGTTGCCTTGTTAAGATTTCTCTGGTGATTATCTGGTTGTGAGAAGAGATTATATGTTCCTTGATGGAGCCTTGTTGCTTATGCATTGTTAATCGCCTGGAAAGAGACGTTGTCTTGCTAATATACTGAGTTCTTTGGGGCTTACAGTCCCCAAGTGGGCATTTAAAGGCATAGACGACGTTGGTCTCCTTTAAGGCGTTCTGCTTGGTATCTGGAGAGTTTTTCATGAGTAGATTGGCTGTTTTTTTGGTTTTAAAATAAATTGTCAATTGTATTTTCTGATTTTTGTCTGTAGGGATAACGTTCCTATCAACAATATCTTTCAGGACCCTTTCCTCAGTTTTATGAGCCGTCGAAAAGAAGTTCCTGTAAAATAGTCTAATAGGGGGTACAAGTGTTGTGTTGGTTGACTCTTCAGAGGTTGCATCGCGTTTCACCTTTCTGTTTATGATGTCTTCAACGAAACCGTTAGAGAAGCCATTGTTGACTAGGACCTGCCTTACCCTACAGAGTTCTTCATCGACTTGCTTCCAATCTGAGCTGTGGTTGAGAGCACGGTCGACGTAAGCATTGACAACACTCGTTTTGTACCTGTCTGGGCAGTCACTCTTGGCATTGAAGCACATTCCTATGTTGGTTTCCTTAGTGTAGACTGCAGTGTGGAAGCCTCCGCTCTTTTCCGTGACTTTTACATCCAGAAAGGGCAGTTTCCCATTATTCTCCATCTTGTAAGTGAAGCTCAACACAGAATTCCGCTCAAATGCCTCCTTCAGCTGCTGCAGATATCTGGCATCAGGTTCCTGAGTAAAAATGTCGTCAACATACCTGCAGTATATGGCGGGTTTCAAGCCCATGGAAAACGTTAGTGATCCCTCACTGTCTCGTTGCCTGGAGAGAGGGGATATCTGGGAGTTAAATACCCCAGAATTCCCACTTCTTTTGGGCTCTGAGTATGGTGTAGTGGATACAAGTGTGTAGTGGATACATCTTCAGAAGGAACGATTCCTTCTGAAGATGTATTAATATACGAAAGAACTTAAGGAAATTCCTGTTTCAATTCTTCCTCCATGGTCTGACACTGTCACATTTTTCATCACGTGTTAATTTTCATGATTTACATGCAGTATATATATATATATATATATATATATATATATATATATATATATATATATATATATATATATATATATATATATATATATATTATACTGCATGTAAATCATGAAAATTAACACGTGATGAAAAATGTGACAGTGTCAGACCATGGAGGAAGAATTGAAACAGGAATTTCCTTAAGTTCTTTCGTATATTAATACATCTTCAGAAGGAATCGTTCCTTCTGAAGATGTATCCACTACACACTTGTATCCACTACACCATACTCAGAGCCCAAAAGAAGTGGGAATTCTGGGGTATTTAACTCCCAGATATCCCCTCTCTCCAGGCAACGAGACAGTGAGGGATCACTAACGTTTTCCATGGGCTTGAAACCCGCCATATACTGCAGGTATGTTGACGACATTTTTACTCAGGAACCTGATGCCAGATATCTGCAGCAGCTGAAGGAGGCATTTGAGCGGAATTCTGTGTTGAGCTTCACTTACAAGATGGAGAATAATGGGAAACTGCCCTTTCTGGATGTAAAAGTCACGGAAAAGAGCGGAGGCTTCCACACTGCAGTCTACACTAAGGAAACCAACATAGGAATGTGCTTCAATGCCAAGAGTGACTGCCCAGACAGGTACAAAACGAGTGTTGTCAATGCTTACGTCGACCGTGCTCTCAACCACAGCTCAGATTGGAAGCAAGTCGATGAAGAACTCTGTAGGGTAAGGCAGGTCCTAGTCAACAATGGCTTCTCTAACGGTTTCGTTGAAGACATCATAAACAGAAAGGTGAAACGCGATGCAACCTCTGAAGAGTCAACCAACACAACACTTGTACCCCCTATTAGACTATTTTACAGGAACTTCTTTTCGACGGCTCATAAAACTGAGGAAAGGGTCCTGAAAGATATTGTTGATAGGAACGTTATCCCTACAGACAAAAATCAGAAAATACAATTGACAATTTATTTTAAAACCAAAAAAACAGCCAATCTACTCATGAAAAACTCTCCAGATACCAAGCAGAACGCCTTAAAGGAGACCAACGTCGTCTATGCCTTTAAATGCCCACTTGGGGACTGTAAGCCCCAAAGAACTCAGTATATTAGCAAGACAACGTCTCTTTCCAGGCGATTAACAATGCATAAGCAACAAGGCTCCATCAAGGAACATATAATCTCTTCTCACAACCAGATAATCACCAGAGAAATCTTAACAAGGCAACACAGAAATCATCAATAGGTACAGTGATAGCAGGCGGCTCGACATCAGTGAGGCACTACACATCAAAAAGTCAACACCAGCAATCAACAGCCAATTAATGCACAACTATATTCTACCCACTTCAAGGCCCCAAACCAATATGGAAGCAACAAGAGGAAGTATGGGCCAATAGGCCTTCTGCAGTTCTCATATTCTATTTATACCCATTGTTTCGTGTTCTGTCTTGTGTTTGTCATAAGTTTGTTCACCTCACCCAAAACTTTTGTACCATATCACCTCACCCAAAATGAGTATAAGTTCGATGAATCTGTGTGTAAATTAAGTCTTTGAAAATGTAATAAGCATTACAAAACGCGTTCAGGCATCAGACAATTATAAAATTAATTTTAGAGCATTGATATTTTTATTACCACCGACAGTGAAGAAAAACATAAGAAATATTGAAAAAATTTGTGTTAGAATTATTAATCTTACCTATTTGGTCATATTCAACAACATATGTTTATAAGAAAGACTGCTACCAAAATATACTAATATTTATATATATATAAATATATATATATATATATATATATATATATATATATATATATATATATATATATAAATAAATAATATATATATATATTATATAAATATATATAAATAATATAAATAAATATATATATAATATATATATATATATATATATATATATATATAAATAAATATATATATATATATATATATATATATATATATATATATATATATATATATATATATATATATATATATATATATATATATATATATATATATATATATATATATGCTTCCTGACAATTATTAAATTAATTATATGAAATTAAAGTGAGAAGGTTCGGGTGAGGTGAGGGGCAGTAGAGGAGTACTGTATGTTATGATAGGCGAGCTAATTAACTTCAGCTCTACACAAGAAGGACAAGTGGAAGCCTAACACAAAGAAAACAAAAAAGGGAAAAAGAGAAAATACAAAATAGAAAATACAAAAATACAAAAAGAAAATACAAATAAGTGAGAAATAAGACAAGTAAATAAGAGACACAAAGAAAAGAAATAGGTTGGAAAAGACGGCCAGGTAGCTGTCAGATCACGCTCTATCTTCTCAGCAAGAAGCCTTTCCGACATCTCTGTAACTCATCTGAATCTCTAATTTCTATCTCTGTACCATCATTCTTTGAACACTGTTTCCTTGTTCGTATTGGCAACTTGCTTTAGTCTTGCAAGTCAACAACATGTCCTCACTATTACTTCTCTCCTTGAGTGTTCAGGTCCAGTTCTCTCTTTTTTTCTCATAGTTCAAAGCTCTTGGCTCATGAATAAGCCCTGTTACAAATATCTGAACCCTTTTTATATATTTCTTCAGGTGGGAGGAGGGTTCTGTACTAGGGCTGCATACTCCAGAGTTAGTCTCATATAGGTTGGGAGTGTTGGGGAGGAGTGGGGGAGAAGACCAAAGGCGTACCTGGTGGGAGAGAAGTGTAGGTTGAGGGTCCTGGTGGAGACACACTGTATAGCATTATGATGATCCGGGCCGAAGGTGTGCTCAGTGAACCACAGCTCCGCCACCAGCTGCAGGTCTGCCCGGTCCAAGCTCTCCGCCAGCTGAAACATCCAAAACAGAATTATGAACAATAGCAAACACCGTTAAAGTCTCCTCTACACCAATACCTTCCCAACATTTTAATCTTTCTTCCCTGGAGACTATGTGCCCTTTTTCCCAGGAGACTATGTGCCCTTCTTCCCTGGAGACAATGTGCCCTTCTTCTATGGAGACAATGTGTTTTTCTTCCAAAGAGACTATGTGCCCTTCTTCCCAAGAGACTAAGTGCCCTTCTTCTCTGGAGATTATGTGCCCTGTGGCACTACACAGAGATCCCATCACAATGGTTGTACTCTTCAAATCACTTGTGTTGTCCCGTCTCGAGTACTGCTCAGTACTCACTTCCCCCTTCAGAGCAGGAGAGATTGCTGAAATAGAGGGAATACAGAGAACATATACAGCACGCATAGACGAGATAAAGCACCTAAATTATTGGGATCGTCTCAAAGCTCTCCAAATGTACTCACTAGAAAGGAGACGAGAGAGATACCAAATAATATACACATGGAAAATACTGGAGGGACAGGTCCCAAATCTGCACAGTAAAATAACAACGTACTGGAGTGAACGATATGGAAGAAAATGCAGAATAGAACCAGTGAAGAGCAGAGGTGCCATAGGCACAATCAGAGGACACTGTATAAACATCAGAGGTCCGAGGTTGTTCAATGTCCTACCAGCGAGCATCAGAAATATTGCCGGAACAATCGTGGACATCTTCAAGAGAAAACTAGATTGTTTTCTTCAAGGAGTGCCGGACCAACTAGGCTGTGGTAGGTATGTGGGCCTGCGGGCCGCTCCAAGCAACAGCCTGGTGGACCAAACTCTCACAAGTCAAGCCTGGCCTCGGGCCGGGCTTAGGGAGTAAAAGAACTCCAGGAACCCCATCAAGCAGGTAAGCAGGTATGTGCCCTTCTTCCCTGGAGACTATGTGCCCAGAAAAGACAGAGTGTATCGTGACCCGGCTTGCACTCCTCTTGACATGCCAGAAAGCATACTGAGGAAACTACTCCAAGCCTGCACTAAAGAGGCACCCTTCATGAGCCCTGATTGGCACATGTATAAGCAAGTAGATGGGGTCGCCATGGGTTCTCCCCTAGGTGTCCTGTTTGCGAACTTCTACGTGGGCACCATCAAGCAGAGGGTCTTAGTTGACATGGACTTGAGAGCCGCCATATACTGCAGGTATGTTGATGACATTTTTACACAGGTAGCTGATGCCAGATATCTGCAGGAGCTGAAGGAGGCATTTGAGTGGAATTCTGTGTTGAGTTTCATGTACGAGATGGATAATAATGGGAAGCTGCCCTTTCTGGATGTAACAGTCACGGAAAGGAGCGGAGGGTTCCATACTGCAGTCTACACCAAGGAAACAAACATAGGAATGTACCTCAATGCCAATAGTGACTGCCTAGACAGATACAAGAGGAGTGTTGTCAACGCTTACATCGACCGTGCTCTCAGTCACTGCTCAGGGTGGAAAGAAGTCGATGAAGAACTCTGTAGGGTAAGGCAGGTCCTAGTCAACAACGGCTTCTCTAACGGTTTCGTTGAAGACATCATAAAAAGAAGGGTAAAACGCCATGCAGCCTCTGAAGAGTCACCCAACACAACACTTGTACCCCGAATTAGACTATTTTACAGGAATTTCTTTTTGAGGGCTCATAAAACGGAGTAAAGGGTCCTGAAAGATATTGTTGATAGGAACGTCATCCCTACAGACAAAAATCAGAAAACGCAATTGATAATTTATTATAAAACCAAAAAAACGGCCAATCAACTCATGAAAAACTCCCCAGACACCAAGCAGAACGCTTTGAATGAGACCAACATCATCTATGCCTTTAAATGCCCAATTGGGGACTGTAAGCCCCAAAGAACTCAGTATATAGGCAAGACAAACACGTCTCTTTCCAGGCGACTAACAATGCATAAGCAACAGAGCACCATCAAGGAACATATAATCTCTTCTCACAACCAGACCATCACCAGAGAAATCTCTACAAACAACACAGAAATCATCGATAGGTACAGCGATAGCAGGCAGCTTGACATCAGCGAGGCACTACACATCAAAAAGTCAACACCAGCAATCAACAGCCAATTAATGCACAACTATATTCTACCCACTTCAAGACCCCGAACCAATATGGAAGCAGCAAGAGGAAGTATGGGCCAATAGGCCTTCTGCAATTACTTCCATTCTTATGTTCACATACCCAAGTTATACCCATTGTTTTGTGTTCTGTCACCTCACCCAAAACTTTTGTACCATATCACCTCACCCAATAGAATATAAGTACGATGAATTTGTGTGTAAATTAAGTCTTTGAAAATGTACTACGAATTACGAAAAGCGTTCAGGCGTCAGGCCATTAATAAAAAATGAATTTTGGAGAATTGTTATTTTCATTACCATCGACAGTGAAGAAAAACATAAGAAATATTGAAAAAATTCGTGTTAGAATTATTAATCTTACTTTTTCGGTCATATTCAACAACATATGTTTACAAGAAAGACTGCTACCAAAATATAATCAAATAGACTCAAACCCTAGCCTAGCCAGCACAGAAGCCTCACAGCAACTGGCATAACAGAGTTTGGTGCAGTGGGTTAAAGGCGTACCTGTTATGCCAGTTGCTGTGAGGCTTCTGTGCTGCCTAGGGTTCGAGTCTCCTGGTGGGAAAGTGTTCTAAAGTTGTAAAATTTCACTTGCGTGTTTCAGCAACTTGTGCATTAAGCATAGTCACAGAGTTCTCCCATATTAACAGGGACTTGATGAAAGAATGTGAGTAACCCCTCACTAGCTCTAGTTGCCCTTGGGAGGTGGTGATCTTTGGGGGTTTAAATACCCCAAAATTACCATCTCTTTTAAGGGTCTGAGTTTGGTGTAGTGGGTTAAAGGCGTACCTGTTATGCCAGTTGTACACTTGTGTGTTTAGGCAAGTTGTACATATATATATATATATATATATATATATATATATATATATATATATATATATATATATATATATATATATATATATATATATATATATATATATATATATATATATATATACATATATATATATATATATATATATATATATATATATATATGTATATATATATATATATATATATATATATATATATATATATAATTATATATATATAAATATATATATATAAATATATATATATATATATATATATATATATATATATATATATATATATATATATATATATATATATATATATATATATATATATATATATATATATATGACAGTGTCAGACCACGGAGGAAAATTGAAACAGGAATTTCCTTAAGTACTTTTGTATATTAATACATCTTCAGGAGTCACGCCTTCTGAAGATGTAATAATATACAAAAGTACTTAAGGAAATTCCTGTTTCAATTTTCCTCCGTGGTCTGACACTGTCACATTTTTAATCACGTGTTTATTTTTCGTGATTTACACACACACACACACACACACACACACACACACACATTATATGAACATGTTTGCTGATGATGCTAAGATAATAGGAAGGATAAGAAATTTAGATGATTGTCATGCCCTTCAAGAAGACCTGGACAAAATAAGTATATGGAGCACCACTTGGCAAATGGAATTTAATGTTAATAAATGTCATGTTATGGAATGTGGAATAGGAGAACATAGACCCCATACAACCTATATATTATGTGAGAAATCTTTAAAGAATTCTGATAAAGAAAGAGATCTAGGGGTGGTTCTAGATAGAAAACTATCACCTGAGGACCACATAAAGAATATTGTGCAAGGAGCCTATGCGATGCTTTCTAACTTCAGAATTGCATTTAAATACATGGATGGCGATATACTAAAGAAATTGTTCATGACTTTTGTTAGGCCAAAGCTAGAATATGCAGTTGTTGTGTGGTGCCCATATCTTAAGAAGCACATCAACAAACTGGAAAAGGTGCAAAGACATGCTACGAAGTGGCTCCCAGAACTGAAGGGCAAGAGCTACGAGGAGAGGTTGGAAGCATTAAACATGCCAAAACTAGAAGACAGAAGAAAAAGAGGTGATATGATCACTACATACAAAATAGTAACAGGAATTGATAAAATCGACAGGGAAGATTTCCTGAGACCTGGCACTTCAAGAACAAGAGGTCATAGATTTAAACTAGCTAAACACAGATGCCGAAGAAATATAAGAAAATTCACCTTCGCAAATAGAGTGGTAGACGGTTGGAACAAGTTAAGTGAGAAGGTGGTGGAGGCCAAGACCGTCAGTAGTTTCAAAGCGTTATATGACAAAGAGTGCTGGGAAGACGGGACACCACGAGCATAGCTCTCATCCTGTAACTACACTTAGGTAATTACACTTAGGTAATTACACACACACACACGAGTGTAGCTCTCATCCTGTAACTACACTTGGTAATTACACAAACACACACACACACGAAGTGAAGTGAAGTGGGGAGGTGAAGTGAAGCTGGAGGAGGCAGAAGTTACACTGCAGCAAGCTCCTGGAAATATCGAATTACCTAAGTATTGGGAACAGGTTGAGGGCTATAGTGGTGTCCCAGGTTACATAAAGGTTCAGGGAAGAGTAAAAGCAAATAAAATACAATAAACAAGTAAAACTGAGTGAAAATAGTCGAGTGGAAAAGTTTGTTTTGGTCTAGAACAAAATCAAAGATGGCCGCCGCCACCACCCCACTGAGAAGGTAGACACACCATCAGATGATGGTTTCAAAGGATTCTCAACACAAGATATAAGGAAAGGAGGTGTTCTTGGCAGGTTAGAGATAATTGAGGACATGCAAATGAAGTATGAAGAAAAAGTGCTTAAATTAGAAGAGGACAATGGAGCTCTTTGGAGTGAGCTTTGCACTCTAAAAGGGAGTATGCTTCAACAAGGTAAGATTATTACTGCATTAACAGACAAGGTAACAAATCAGGAGGAGCAAATCAAGGAACTAGTGAAAGAAAATGAGGCATGGAAAGTGAAGTGTGGTGACTTTGAAGAAATAAACAAAAAGATAGACTCATATGGTGAACAACTCCAAGCAAGCCTAAGGGCTAACATAGAGTTAGGTAAGGATCTCCAACTGGAAACTTCACTGACAACTCACATAGAGGAGGTGAATAAAGAACTAGAAAAGTATAAAGAAGAAATAAAAGCGACATATGCTCAAGTTGTAAAAGAGAAAGAGACTATCAAAGAAGTGTGTTCGGAAGTCAAAACCAGAAATGACCAACAAGAAGCAGAAATTAGGCAAGCAATTAGGAAAGAACTGGTTACCAACAGTAAACTGGTACAAAACACTGCAGATAGAACTAAGTCCATAATCATTTTTGGATGTTTAGAGAAGGAAATTTCATCTAGGGTGGACCGAGCGGCAGAAGAGATGAAAATCATAGAGAAAATAGTAGGTTTAGGAGAAGGCTCAAAGGAAAATGTCAGTGATTTTAGAAGAATAGGAAAATATGAGAAAGAAAAGAACCGCCCCTTAAGGGTGACCTTTAATGGAGTGAAAAACATGATGGAAGTGCTAAGAAATGCCAGGAAACTGCAGAGTGATGAGGTTGGCAAATCTTGGTCAATAAGACAAGACCTCTCCAAGGAAGACAGAGAAAAGCTGAAAATGAACTTAATTGAGGCAAAACGTCTAAATGGGGATAGAAATGAAGAAGACAGAAATTCTTTTTTTTACAAAGTGACAGGGACTGGAAAGCTTGTGAAATGGTACATAAAAACAAAGCAACAAGATCAGTAGTGGAAGGGGGAGTAAAGAGCAAAGGAAAAGGGAACATGTTCCTGAAAATTGTATATACCAACATAGATGGAGTGAGGTCAAAAACTTTGGAGTTGCAAGATATAATCCAGCTTAGGGTCCCAGATATTGTTGCATTATCAGAAACGAAACTTGAAGGAAATATAATAAATGAAGTCATATTCCCAAGAGGCTACTCAGTTTGGAGACGTGACAGGAAAACTAGGAAGGGAGGAGGAGTGGCTGTACTGGTGAAAAAACACCTGAAGGTAAAAGAGTTAATATTTGAAAACCCTCGAGATATTGACATAATGGCATTGCAGGTCTGGAATCAGGATGATAACCTGATAATTGTAAATACCTACAGCCCACCAGCAAGCAACACGTGGACAAAGGAAGAACTGGATGACAAACGAGAGGGCCTCATAATGGTCATGAGAGATATTATTGTACAAGCAGATAAAGATAAATCACGACTGTTGATACTGGGGGACTTCAACTTCAGAGCAATAGACTGGGAGGCCTATGAAGCAAGAACGGAGGACTTTTGGACATGCAGATTTGTGAACCTCATTCTGGAGACATTCTTGTATCAACACATAAAGCAAGCCACAAGAATGAGGGAAGGAGATATACCGTCAGTACTGGATCTAGTATTCACCAGGAAAGAAGAAGAGATTTTTGACATCCAGTACCTTCCTCCCTTGGGAAAGAGTGATCACGTCCTGTTAGACATTAAATATGCTTTAAGATATCATCTAGAAGAAAATGGGGACATTGAAACAGTTGATAAACTCGATTTAAAGAGAGGCAACTATGGGGAACTTCGAAATTTTTTTAATGAGTGTAATTGGACAGAATTGTTGCTAGGCAGGGAAGTAAATGAAATGTATGCCAAATTTTTAAAACTATACGAGGAAGGCACACAAACATTCATACCAAAACAGAGATGCAGGACCAGAAAACAGGATTGGTTCGACAGAAATTGTGAGAGGGCAAGAGACCAAAAGACACAAAAATGGAATCAGTATAGGAAGAGGCCAAACCCCCAAACATACCAGCGATACAAAGATGCGAGAAACAATTATACAGCAGTAAGGAGAGAGGCAGAAAGAAATTTTGAAAAAGGGATAGCAGATAAATGTAAAACAGAACCGGGCCTATTCTACAAATTCATAAACAACAAATTGCAGGTAAAGGATAATATCCAGAGGTTGGAAATGGGAAACAGATTCACGGAAAATGAAAAGGAAATGTGTGAAACATTAAATGAAAAGTTCCAAAGTGTGTTTGTACAAAATGAAATCTTCAGAGAACCAGACACAATAAGAATTCCAGAGAACAACATAGAGCGGATAGAGGTGTCTAGAGATGAAGTGGAAAATATGCTAAAGGAGCTCGGGAGGAACAAAGCAGCTGGCCCAGATGGCGTTTCACCATGGGTTCTGAGAGAATGTGCATCTGAGCTCAGCATTCCACTTCACCTGATCTTTCAGGCATCCCTGTGTACAGGAATCGTAGCAGACGTGTGGAAACAGGCTAACATAGTTCCAATCTACAAAAGTGGCAGCAGGGAAGACCCCCTCAATTATAGACCTGTATCATTGACAAGTGTAATAGTGAAAGTATTGGAAAAGCTAATCAAAACGAAATGGGTAGAACACCTGGAGAGAAATGATATAATATCAGACAGACAGTATGGTTTTCGATCAGGAAGATCCTGTGTATCGAATTTACTCAGTTTCTATGATCGGGCCACAGAGATATTACAGGAAAGAGATGGCTGGGTTGACTGCATCTATCTGGACCTAAAAAAGGCTTTCGACAGAGTTCCACATAAGAGGTTGTTCTGGAAACTGGAAAATATTGGAGGGGTGACAGGTAAGCTTCTATCATGGATGAAAAATTTTCTGACTGATAGAAAAATGAGGGCAGTAATCAGAGGCAATGTATCGGAATGGAGAAATGTCACAAGTGGAGTACCACAGGGTTCAGTTCTTGCACCAGTGATGTTTATTGTGTACATAAATGATCTACCAGTTGGTATACAGAATTATATGAACATGTTTGCTGATGATGCTAAGATAATAGGAAGGATAAGAAATTTAGATGATTGTCATGCCCTTCAAGAAGACCTGGACAAAATAAGTATATGGAGCACCACTTGGCAAATGGAATTTAATGTTAATAAATGTCATGTTATGGAATGTGGAATAGGAGAACATAGACCCCACACAACCTATATATTATGTGAGAAATCTTTAAAGAATTCTGATAAAGAAAGAGATCTAGGAGTGGTTCTAGATAGAAAACTATCACCTGAGGACCACATTAAGAATATTGTGCAAGGAGCCTATGCAATGCTTTCTAACTTCAGAATTGCATTTAAATACATGGATGGCGATATACTAAAGAAGTTGTTCATGACTTTTGTTAGGCCAAAGCTAGAATATGCAGCTGTTGTGTGGTGCCCATATCTTAAGAAGCACATCAACAAACTGGAAAAGGTGCAAAGACATGCTACTAAGTGGCTCCCAGAACTGAAGGGCAAGAGCTACGAGGAGAGGTTAGAAGCATTAAATATGCCAAAACTAGAAGACAGAAGAAAAAGAGGTGATATGATCACTACGTACAAAATAGTAACAGGAATTGATAAAATCGACAGGGAAGACTTCCTGAGCCCTGGAACTTCAAGAACAAGAGGCCATAGATTTAAACTAGCTAAACACAGATGCCGAAGAAATATAAGAAAATTCACCTTCGCAAATAGAGTGGTAGACGGTTGGAACAAGTTAAGTGAGAAGGTGGTGGAGGCCAAGACCGTCAGTAGTTTCAAAGCGTTATATGACAAAGAGTGCTGGGAAGACGGGACACCACGAGCGTAGCTCTCATCCTGTAACTACACTTAGGTAATTACACTTAGGTAATTACACACACAGCTGGCCCAGATGGAGTTTCACCATGGGTTCTGAGAGAATGTGCATCTGAGCTCAGCATTCCAATTCACCTGATCTTTCAGGCATCCCTGTCTACAGGAATCGTAGCAGACGTGTGGAAACAGGCTAACATAGTTCCAATCTACAAAAATGGCAGCAGGGAAGACCCCCTCAACTATAGACCTGTATCATTGACAAGTGTAATAGTGAAAGTATTGGAAAAACTAATCAAAACTAAATGGGTAGAACACCTGGAGAGAAATGATATAATATCAGACAGACAGTATGGTTTTCGATCTAGAAGATCCTGTGTATCGAATTTACTCAGTTTCTATGATCGAGCCACAGAGATATTACAGGAAAGAGATGGTTGGGTTGACTGCATCTATCTGGACCTAAAAAAGGCTTTCGACAGAGTTCCACATAAGAGGTTGTTCTGGAAACTGGAAAATATTGGAGGGGTGACAGGTAAGCTTCTAACATGGATGATAAATTTTCTGACCGATAGAAAAATGAGGGCAGTAATCAGAGGCAATGTATCGGAATGGAGAAATGTCACAAGTGGAGTACCACAGGGTTCAGTTCTTGCACCAGTGATGTTTATTGTCTACATAAATGATCTACCAGTTGGTATACAGAATTATATGAACATGTTTGCTGATGATGCTAAGATAATAGGAAGGATAAGAAATTTAGATGACTGTCATGCCCTTCAAGAAGACCTGGACAAAATAAGTATATGGAGCACCACTTGGCAAATGGAATTTAATGTTAATAAATGTCATGTTATGGAATGTGGAATAGGAGAACATAGACCCCACACAACCTATATATTATGTGAGAAATCTTTAGAGAATTCTGATAAAGAAAGAGATCTAGGAGTGGTTCTAGATAGAAAACTATCACCTGAGGACCACATAAAGAATATTGTGCAAGGAGCCTATGCAATGCTTTCTAACTTCAGAATTGCATTTAAATACATGGATGGCGATATACTAAAGAAATTGTTCATGACTTTTGTTAGGCCAAAGCTAGAATATGCAGCTGTTGTGTGGTGCCCATATCTTAAGAAGCACATCAACAAACTGGAAAAAGTGCAAAGACATGCTACTAAGTGGCTCCCAGAACTGAAGGGCAAGAGCTACGAGGAGAGGTTAGAAGCATTAAATATGCCAAAACTAGAAGACAGAAGAAAAAGAGGTGATATGATCACTACGTACAAAATAGTAACAGGAATTGATAAAATCGATAGGGAAGACTTCCTGAGACCTGGAACTTCAAGAACAAGAGGTCATAGATTTAAACTAGCTAAACACAGATGCCGAAGAAATATAAGAAAATTCACCTTCGCAAATAGAGTGGTAGACGGTTGGAACAAGTTAAGTGAGAAGGTGGTGGAGGCCAAGACCGTCAGTAGTTTCAAAGCGTTATATGACAAAGAGTGCTGGGAAGACGGGACACCACGAGCGTAGCTCTCATCCTGTAACTACACTTAGGTAATTACACTTAGGTAATTACACATATATATATATATATATATATATATATATATATATATATATATATATATATATATATATATATATATTTTCTGAGGAAGACCCGTTTAGGACAAATTTCGTTGTTGAGAACAGTGAGGTGAGATGGGCCCCTGTGAACCCTTGTGGGCGTTACCACGACATGTCGGGAACTTTAGATGATGCCTACCTTGTGAGCGTCGAGGATGAGGTGCAACTTGAAGAGGACGTGGTCGTCGAGGTGGACCTCCTCATTCCGGTACAGGATTTGGAAGGTCTTGCTCACAGCAGCCCCGTTAAGTACGCACGCTGGGAACACTAGTCCACTCCCGCCTGTAACACAACACAATACTACAGTAGTCCACTCCCGCCTGTAACACAACACAATACTACAGTAGTCCACTCCCGCCTGTAACACAACACAATACTACAGTAGTCCACTCCCGCCTGTAACACAACACAATACTACAGTAGTCCATTCCCGCCTGTAACACAACACAATACTACAGTAGTCCACTCCCGCCTGTAACACAACACAATACTACAGTAGTCCACTCCCGCCTGTAACACAACACAATATTACAGTAGTCCACTCCCGCCTGTAACACAACAGTAGTCCACTGGTTGATTACCTGGTTGATGGTTGATACCTGTTTGATGGGGTTCTGGGAGTTGTTCTACTCCCCAAGCCCGGCCCAAGGTCAGGCTTGACTTGTAAGAGTTTGGTCCACCAGGCTGTTGCTTGGTGCGGCCCGCAGGCCCACATACCCACCACAGCCCGGTTGGTCCGGCACTCCTTTGAGAAAACAATTTAGTTTCCTCTTGAAGATGTTCACGGTTGTTCCGGCAATATTTCTGATGCTCGCTGGTAGGACATTGAACAACTGCGGACCTCTGATGTTTATACAGTATTCTCTGATTTTTTTTTTTTTTTTTTTTTTTTTTTTTTTTTTATATATACAAGAGTTGTTACATTCATGTACAGCCACTAGTACGCGTAGCGTTTCGGGCAGGTCCCTGGAATACGATCCCCTGCCGCGAAGAATCGTTTTTTCATCCAAGTACACATTTTACTGTTGCGTTAAACAGAGGCTACAGTTAAGGAATTGCGCCCAGTAAATCCTCCCCGGCCAGGATACGAATCCATGACATAGCGCTCGCGGAACGCCAGCCGAATGTCTTACCACTACACCACGGAGACTGTAACTACACCACGGAGACTGTGCGTATGGCACCTCTGCTCTTTAGCGGTTCTATTCTGCATTTTCTTCCATAGTCCACTCCCGCCTGTAACACTGCAGTAGTGTTACAGGTGGGACTAGCGATGTGCGTGGATGCCTCCTCCCATGGAGATGGCCTCATGCTGGGCGCAGCTTGGTTCAGGGGAACGTGGCCCCCTTCCTGGTCTACTCTCAACACAGCCCTGTTTGAACTTTTACCATTTCTACATGGGCCTGGCTTTCTTCGCCCAGGTCTTAGCAAATAAACAGGTGGTATGTCAATCGGACATCTCCCCATGTAAGTTATCAGGCCGTTGGCTGTACTCCTACTACTTCATAACATATATGTACTCCTACTACTTCATAACTGAACTGTAATGCCAATCCTGACCACGAAAGCTTCATTGAAGGTTGTAACAGAACCCATGAGTACCACACCAGAAACAAATACAGTTTTGATATTCCAAGAGTACGACTTAATCAAACTAGAAATGCTCTACAAATCAAGGGACACAGAATGTGGAATGACCTTCCCAACCTTGTTAAAGACTGTACCTCTCTCAACCAGTTTAAGATAAAAACTAAGCACTACCTAATAAATTCCCTGTAACCTACCTTACCCTTATATTGTCAACCCATGTCTGGTTTTTTTAACAACGCTGTTTGTCGACCTAATTGTATTTGTGCTGCTTTTTCAGCCATGTTCCCCCCTTTCTTATTTTTATTTGTTCTCAACACATTTTATACTTTAAACTCAATTAGTATTAAGTTTTAGTCTTTAATGTTTTTCATGCCCAAAACGCTTTGCGTAATAGTGGCTTTAGGCATTGTATGTACTGTACTAGCTCTATCTATAAATCCATCAACTTTGTATCTTACCTTGTATATATGTACATTACCTGAATAAAAATTTATTATTATTATTATTTATTATTATTATATAATTCGTGCTGTCGCACCTCCCGGACAAGTACAACCGGATTTGTGACGTTCTCACGCCAACAAGTACTACCACCTGATCTGCTGAGCGATGCAGGGCTCGTAGACACCGCTGCCATAATACCCCCAAGCCTGATGCCCTGCAACTTCACCCTGCAACAGTAAGGATGATCCTCACCTCCCTGCAGCCCTAAACTTGGTACCTTCACAAACAGTGTCTTGAACTACTGAGTGCTTATCCTTGGTAGGAGCTTCAAACCTTTATCAATGGTGGTGTTGGAAGTCTGAAGAAGGTTCGAACCCTCATCACTGCTCCTACGAATTTTCTCAATGATGCAGTCACGTTAGTGTAATTACTCTCTATATATTGAAAGGTAGACAACCACTTTACGTGGACCGTAGAGCGATGGTCTAGCTTCATGCAGGTCTGCGTTCAATCCCCGACTGTCCAAGTGGTTGGGCACCATTCCTTACTACCATCCTATCCCAAATCCTCATCCTGACCCCTTTTAAGCGTTATATAGTTGTAATGGCTTGGCGCTCTTCCCTGATAATTCCCTCTCTCCCTCTGTGTATTGAAGGAGGAGTGTCAGAGGTAGAACAAGTCCCAGATGACAAGAGCCAGAGTGCATTGGGGGATTGTGTGAAAATCCTGCTTCGGATTCAGTAGAAACCTCAAGAAATCCTTATGGGTTCAGTAGAACTTCAGGTTGCAATCCTTTTATCATGTTGTGGTCTAGTCGCCAGAGGCGTGTGTGTGTGTGTGGGGAAAACATCTACCACATAGGTTCGAACCCTCATCATTGCTCCTAGGGATTTTCTTAATATTTCTTATGTTTGCTGTGAGGATTTTGAATAGCTGTGAATCTCTGATGTTAATGCAGTTTTCTCTGCTTGTACCTACAGCACCTCATATCTTCACCGGGTGAATTTTACATTTCAAACTGTATCTTTCGCTCCTGTATGTTATTTTACTGTGCAATTTTTTTTTTTTTTTTTTTTTTGAGATATATACAAGAGTTGTTACATTCTTGTACAGCCACTAGTACGCGTAGCGTTTCAGGCAGGTCCCTGGAATACGATCCCCTGCCGCGAAGAATCGTTTTTTCATCCAAGTACACATTTTACTGTTGCGTTAAACAGAGGCTACAGTTAAGGAATTGCGCCCAGTAAATCCTCCCCGGTCAGGATACGAACCCATGACATAGCGCTCGCGGAACGCCAGGCGAGTGTCTTACCACTACACCATGGAGACTTTAGGCCAGATAATAATAATAATAATAATAATAATTTTTATTTAGGTAAAGGTACATACATAAAGAGATTTTACAAAGTTTGTTGGCTTTATAGATAGAGCTAGTACATACAATGCCTAAAGCCACTATTACGCAAAGCGTTTCGGGCAGGAAAAAACACTAATGACTAAAGCTTAAAACTAATGGGTAAAAAGAAAAAAATGCATTGAGTACAAATAAAAATAGAGGTAAAAGAGGGGGGAACATTGTTGAAAAAGCAGCACAAATACAATTACAAATTATTACAGAAAATTACATTCAAACAGTGTTGATTTGAAAAACAAAAAAAACAAAAAACATACATGGGTTGACAATAGAGGGGTAAGGTAGGTTACAGGGAATTTATTAGGTATAGCTTCGTTTTTAACTTAAACTGGTTGAGAGAGGTACAGTCTTTAACATGGTTGGGAAGGTCATTCCACATTCTGGGCCCCTTGATTTGTAGAGCATTTCTGGTTTGATTAAGTCGTACTCTAGGAATATCAAAACTGTATTTATTTCTGGTGTGGTGCTCATGGGTTCTGTTACAACCTTCTATGAAGCTTTTGAGATCAGGATTGGCATTATAGTTTAGCGTTTTATATATGTATAATACACATGAGAGAATGTGCAGTGACTTAATGTCTAACATATTCAGAGATTTGAGTAGGGGTACCGAGTGATGTCTGGGGCCAGAATTGGATATTGTCCTAATAGCAGCTTTGTGTTGAGTAATTAGAGGACGTAAGTGATTTTGGGTAGTAGAGCCCCAAGCACAAATACCATAGTTGAGATATGGATAGATAAGGGAGTAATAGAGAGTCACCAGGGCAGGGCGTGGTACATAATATCTGATCTTAGAAAGAATGCCCACAGTTTTTGAAACTTTTTTGATATGTTTAGAATGTGTCCCTGGAAATTCAGCTTGTGGTCAATGGGAATGCCAAGGAATTTGCCATCTAATTTGTTACAAATTTGGGTATTGTTTATTTTGAGATTTATTTGATTAGAGGATTTATTGCCAAACAGAATATAGAAAGTTTTGTCAATGTTAAGGGTGAGTTTGTTGGCAGTTAGCCACAGATGGACTTTATTTAGCTCAGTATTTACTGTGGCATTTAGAGCAAGGGGATCAGGACTGGAGTAAATGAAGGTTGTGTCGTCAGCAAATAGAATTGGTTTGAGGTGTTGGGAGGCATTTGGAAGGTCATTAATGTAGATGAGAAAGAGGAGAGGGCCAAGTATGCTGCCCTGGGGAACCCCAATGTTGATGGGTAGGGTGGGAGAAATTGTATTATTCACAGAAACACATTGGAGCCTGTCAGTAAGGTAGGATTTGAGATATTGTAGGGAGTGTCCTCTGACACCATAATGATGTAATTTAAGAAGAAGGTTTTGGTGGTTGACAGTATCGAAAGCTTTACGCAGGTCCACAAATAACCCAACAGGGAACTCATTTTTATCAAGAGCTGTAGGAATCGAGTTAAGCATACTAATAAGTGCATCGTTAGTGCTTTTTTTGGGCCTGAAGCCATATTGGCAAGGGCTAAGTATATTGAGTTTGGCTAGATATGAGTAAAGCTGCTTATAGATTAGTTTTTCAAAAATTTTTGACAAGTTTGGCAGGATTTAGGATCTGGCCTTCTAGTATATTCCACGCACATATTATGTGATACCTCTCACGTATTCTTTCTAAAGACTACATTTTGAGGGATTTGAGATGGTCCCAGTTGTATATTTGCTTTATGGAGTCTATGCCAGTATGGTAAATGAGGACTACAGTGTGTGCGCGATTTTGGGATGGCGTGCAAACCCCGTAGACTTTATTGTGAAAATTAGACCTTTCGGATTTTTTAGCATCACCTAGTTAGCTTTTTTGACACACTGTACTCCACTTCATATAGTCCAGGGTAGCTGCACTAATGCAAATGTACCTCATGTATTAATAAAAAAAAATCAGACCAGTTGGCATGAGGTACTTGGAGCTTTGCAATTACTTTATTCACTCTCGTATTCTTGAAGATATCCTCACAGTGTACCCAAAATTTGCCAGTGCAGGCTACTAAACATATGGCCCTGTATGACTAACCATCCTGCGAGATGGGGACTTGTATTACCACTGCTACCTTATTCACTCTTGTGTTGATGATATCCTCAAAATGCTTCCGGAGTCTGCCAGTGCAGACTGCCTATCACATGCCTCTGTATGACTAACCATCCTGTGTGATGGGGATTTTTTAGCATCACCTAGTTAGCTTTTTTGACACACTGTACTCCACTTCATATACTCTAGGGTAGCTGTACTAATGCAGATGTACCTCATGTATTAACAAAAAAAATATCCATAGAACTAATGCAGATGTACCTAATGTATTAATAAAAAAAATCCATAGAATTTATTCAAAAGATATGTACATACCCCTAAAATTTATTCATAAGGAGTATGCAAATCCGTAGAGCTAAATCAGAAGTAGTAGTGTGCAATCCCCGTAGTTAAATCAGAAGTAGTAGTGTGCAATCCCTGTAAAGTTAAATCAGAAGTAGTAGTGTGCAATCCCTGTAAAGTTAAATCAGAAGTAGTAGTGTGCATTCCCTGTAAAGTTAAATCAGAAGTAGTAGTGTGCAATCCCTGTAAAGTTAAATCAGAAGTAGTAGTGTGCAATCCCTGTAAAGTTAAATCAGAAGTAGTAGTGTGCATTCCCTGTAAAGTTAAATCAGAAGTAGTAGTGTGCAATCCCTGTAAAGTTAAATCAGAAGTAGTAGTGTGCAATCCCTGTAAAGTTAAATCAGAAGTAGTAGTGTGCAATCCCTGTAAAGTTAAATCAGAAGTAGTAGTGTGCAATCCCCGTAGTTAAATCAGAAGTAGTAGTGTGCATTCCCTGTAAAGTTAAATCAGAAGTAGTAGTGTGCAATCCCCGTAGTTAAATCAGAAGTAGTAGTGTGCATTCCCTGTAAAGTTAAATCAGAAGTAGTAGTGTGCAATCCCCGTAGTTAAATCAGAAGTAGTAGTGTGCAATCCCTGTAAAGATAAATCAGAAGTAGTAGTGTGCAATCCCCGTAGTTAAATCAGAAGTAGTAGTGTGCAATCCCCGTAAAGTTAAATCGGAAGTAGTAGTGTGCAATCCCCGTAGTTAAATCAGAAGTAGTAGTGTGCAATCCCTGTAAAGATAAATCAGAAGTAGTAGTGTGCAATCCCCGTAGTTAAATCAGAAGTAGTAGTGTGCAATCCCCGTAAAGTTAAATCAGAAGTAGTAGTGTGCAATCCCCGTAGTTAAATCAGAAGTAGTAGTGTGCAATCCCCGTAAAGTTAAATCAGAAGTAGTAGTGTGCAATCCCCGTAAAGTTAAATCAGAAGTAGTAATATGCAATCCCTGTAGAGTTAAATCATAATAGGTGTGGAAACCCGGTAGTTAAATTAAATGAGGTGTGCTAGCTCCGTAGAGTTAATTCAGAAGTACTCAGCAATCCCGTCAACCAGCACATTAAAAAATATTGGAGGAGGAATAATATTCTGCGATTCAAAGTCTGCTCTTCAAGCAATCGAAAACTTCTCTTGGAAGATCGACAGCAAGAACCTCATACTCCCAATTATAAATGACCTAATTGATGCACAGAGTAAAGGGTCTCGAATTTCCTTTGTATGGATACCTTCACACATAAATATAACCCATCATAATGAGACAGACATTGCAGCCAAATTAGCGTGTAACAAGTTTGAAGTTGAATTAGATCTAGGTATCCCTATCTCTGCTGTCAAAACTGTATTGGTCCAAACATTCAGATCTGATAGGAAAGAACTTACTGACTCCCAACGACCTGAAAGTACTAGTATAAAAAGCTATGATTTGTTCAGATCTGAAACCTACATCTATGGACAGCACAAAACGTCCACTAGACTGTGCGACACAGTGGTTGCAAGGATCAGGTTGGGTTACCGTTACCTGTGGCAGGTGGCTGCAGGTGACGGGTCTCCCAATCCTGAGCACTCCAGTTGCAAACTCTGTGAGCAGGAACTACGGCATGATCTCCCGCACTACATCACTGAATGCCCAATTATTAGACCTTTCAGACCAGTTGGCATGAGGTACCTGGAGCTTTGCAATTACTTTATTCACTCTCGTATTCTTGAAGATATCCTCACAGTATACCCAAAATTTGCCAGTGCAGGCTATTAAACACATGACTCTGTATGACTAACCATCCTGCGAGATGGGGACTTGTATTACCACTGCTACCTTATTCAATCTTGTGTTGTTGATATCCTCAAAATGCATCCGGAGTCTGCCAGTGCAGACCGCTAATCACATGCCTCTGTATGACTAACCATCCTGTGTGATGGGGATTTTATAGCATCACCTAGTTAGCTTTTTTGACACACTGTACTCCACTTCATATAGTCTAGGGTAGCTGCACTAATGCAGATGTACCTAATATGTTAATAAAAAAAAAAAAAAAATCCCGTAGAGTTAAACAACTGGTGAGCAAATGCCACAGTGATTACTACCAGCACTCCCTGATTTTCATCATCTACCACTACTCTGTTAATACTCCGCTTGCAGTAACTATCTACTAGTACTCTTACCAACTCCAGCTACTATTAACAATCAGCATCTCAACTACCACCATCAACCATTATCATCTACCAGTACTCTATGTTAATCCTCCACAATCATTGCCATCACTACTATCAACCAGCATCACAACTACCACCATCTACCAGTATCAGTAGGCTCTGTACACCCAGTTAAACAGGCAGTTTCCTTCCACTATCAACCATCATCTCGACTTCCACTACTATCTACCAGCACCCCTCCCCTAATGCCCCCCCTACCGTTGGAGATAAACTAATTACCTGCGCTCTGCCTGACCTCTCTCACCGAGAAATAAAACTCAGTAAAGTCGTGAGCTTCATCTTACATACAAATAAAATATTCTATATTAATAGACTATGACATACGTTGTGTTACGTTAATCTACAGTGTTACATCAACAGATAACAACACCTTCTTGCAGCAGGAATCCATTCACGAGACCAGGGGGGTCTCGGGAATGAGACTCGGGGGTCTCGGGACCCCCTATCCAGGGGGTCGAGACCACGGTCTCGACCCCCTGGATAGGTCATAAACACAGCCCGTCCTAATAAACAAATGCCAAAGTCCATGCCATACAGCCGCCAAACCATCTGTTTATGAATGAAAAACGGTTTACACACGACTCACAGCTGATGACGCTCGAATACTTCTCGAACGGTGCTTCGCTGACAACTTTTGTTCGAACTACAACACTAAATGCTTCACCCACGTACTACAAATACAAATAATCGCCAACAGAACCTAACACCTAACCTAACCTCACCAAACTTAACCAATGTCTAAATATGCACAATATGCTAATATATAACAATTATATTTATAGTTGAGAAAATTCTATTTTGGATGGAGAGCATCTTATAATTTATGAATGCGTCTTTGGGGTCGACCACTGGATGGAATGAACATAGACTGAGGATGGGTTGTAAAAACAACAGTGAACTAACTTGAACACTTTGTGAACGCTGGCAATTACTTCACTCGCCACCGGCAGTATCAAAACACTTCAACAACACTTCAATTAACACAGGTTAATAATGCAATAAACTGTCACAGACAATCCACAAGTAATCACTTTAATTAACTCAATTACTTTACATTAATCACTCTCACTAAGAAAGTCACAATTAATTAATTAATTACTTTATGTTAATCCCTCTACCACTAAGACAGTCACAA